>NW_027632806.1:0-42229 GCF_902686455.1 Sciurus vulgaris | reverse complement strand
ACTGCACAATCTTAACAATAAAAGAACACCAGAAAATTTCCAAAATCTTAAAAACAAAATGAAAAATCAAATACAGAATGCATACAGAACTCCAGACATACAGAATTGCAAGAGACCCATTTCAAGACACATCATTTTGAAAATATCTAACATACAGAAAATCTAGTCCTAAAAACAGCAAGAGAAAAAAACTGGTCACATTTTGAGGACAACCAATGCAAATCTCATCTGACTTTTTAACCCAGACCCTAAAAGGCAGGAAGCATTAGAATACTATATACCAAAGTCTTAAGAAAATGGATGCCAGAGGGTTTCAAGATGGCAGACTAGAGGGTGGCTGCATTTCATGTTGCTCCAGGACTCAGAATTCAAGAAGAGGAGATATTGAGAGACTTGGGACCAACGCAAAGCCACCAGGTGAGTCTCTCCCATTGGGAAGGCATCCCGGATGGGGCGGTAGTCCCCAAATGCAGAGAACTTTGAGAAGTAGAGCTGCCCAATGAGACACCCCTCCCCCCGCTGGAGCAGTGAACTCGGACAACTGGGAACATTGTAGAAGAGGCCGCTCAGCACAACGCTTGGACTCAGAGCAACCACCGGGGCTCCGGTGGCTGCCCAGAGGAGGAGGTGCTTGGCAAGTTGTTTGGACTCAAAGCGTCTGCTCCTGAACACCAGGGAGCTGCCCGGAGGAGGAGGAGCTGTGCAGTGAGCTGTTTGGACTCAGAGCGATCACTCCTGAACACCGGGGGGGGGGCTACCTAGAGGAGGAGGAGTGCAACGGGTCGCTTGGACTCAGAGTGATGCACCAGGGCTACAGGTGGTGGCCCAGAGGAGGAGGCACACAGTGAGATGTTTGGACACAGAGGGACCACTCCTGAACACCAGGGGGGTGAATCAGAGGAGGAGGAGGAGCATGGCAGGTCACTTGGACTCGGAGTGACTGTACCAGGGCTACAGTCAGTTGTCGGGAGGAGGGGGTGTGCAGTAAGCTGCTTGGACTCCTAGAGACCGCACTGGAACACTGGGTGGCTGCCCGGAGGAAGAGGAGTGCGGCGGGTCACTTGGACTCAGAGTGACTGTACGGGGCTCCAGGTGGCTGCTCAGAGGAGGGACCGCATAGCCAGGTGCTGAGTAGGGTCCCAGGACCTAGGTGGCTTCTTGGTGGAAGAGCCGCACAGAGACAAGCTGAGGGGTGGAGTGAAGTTTCCAGAACTGTGGGCAGATTCTGTAAGGAGAGGCAGCCTAAGGAGACTCGTCTGCGAAGGGTGAGGCTCTCAGACCCAGGAGGTAGGGCTGGGCCCCTGGGAACGTTGCAGAGGAAGGCAGACCAGCCCAGGCAGTAGTTGTTGTTTGAGGGGAACATCTAGGATGGAAACTGACAAGCGAGACCTCCCCACCGGGTGAGTCCTTCCTGCTGGGTGAGGTTTTCCCACAGGACGGTAAAATCAGAGACACAGGCCCAAAAGGGCTTGCCTCAGCCCACAGCCTAGTTCCCCTTTGGATGACCACTGGTCACCAAGTGGAGGCACCTCTGCCCACTAGCAGGGAATATACACCACCTGAAGACCACCACCCCTAGAGAGGCAGCTTCCTTGTGGAGCACCGCATTAACAACTTCCTCCAAGAGTTCAGGCTACTGAAGGCTAAAGGGGATATATTAGAAATCTTCAGGGACATTGTAAGTCAATAGAGGAAATCTGCAATATCTCACTGGTCCACTGATACCTGAACATTATGAGATAAAAATGGAAGAAAATGCCCCAAACAAATCTAGATGTTACATCAATAAAATCCAATGACAACATGGCAAAAGAAATGACAGAAAGGAAATTCAGAATGTACATAATTAAAATGATCAGGAAAGCAAACAATGAGATGAAAGAGCAAATGCAGGCATTGAATGATCGCACCAATTGACAGTTAAAAGAGAAAATACAGGAAGCAAAAGATCATTTCAATAAAGAGTTAGAGATATTGAAAAAAAAACCAAACAGAAATCATTGACATGAAGGAAACAATAATCCAAATTAAGAACTCCATAGGAAGCATATCCAATAGGATAGAACACCTGGAAGACAGAACCTCAGACATTGAAGACAAAATATTTAACCTTGAAAACAAAGTTGACCAAACAGAGAAGATGGTAAGAAATCATGAACAGAATCTACAAGAATTATGGGATATTATGAAAAGGCCAAATTTAAGAATTATTGGGACTGAGGAAGGCTTAGAGAAACAAACCAAAGGAATGAATAATCTATTCAATGAAATAATACCAGAAAAATTTCCAAATCTGAAGATGAAATGGAAAATCAAGTTCAAGAGGCTTATAGGACTCAAAATACACAAAATTACAACAGACCCACACCAAGGCACATTATAAGGAAAATCCTTAACATACAAAATAAAGACAGAATTTTAAAGGCTGTGAGAGAAAAGAACCAAATTACATTCAGGGGGAAACCAATACGGATATCAACAGACTTTTCAATCCAGACCCAAAAAGCTAGAAGGGCCTGGAACAACATTTTTCAAGCCCTGAAAGAAACTGGATGCCAACCAAGAATCATACCCAGCAAAACTTACCTTCAAATTTGATGATGAAATACAATCCTTCCATGACAAACAAAAGCTAAAAGAATTTACAAAAAGAAAGCCAGCATTACAGAATATTCTCAGCAAAATATTCCATGAGGAAGAGATGAAAACCAAAGAAGCAAATCAGCAAAGGGAGGAATTATCCTAAAGGAATTGTCAAATAAAGGAGGAACCAAGTTGTGTCAAAGAAATAAAATAAAATAAATAAAAATTTAAAAATGAACCAAATGACTGGGAATACAAATTATATCTCAATAATAAACCTGAATGTTAATGGCCTGAACTCATCAATCAAAAGACATAGACTGGCAGATTTGATTAAAAAGAAAGATCCAACAATATGCTGCCTGCAAGAGACTCACCTCATAGAGAGAGATACCCATAGACTAAAGGTGAAAGGATGGGGAAAAACATACCATGCACATGGATTCAGCAAAAAAGCTGGGGTATCCATCCTCATTTCAGATAATGTGGACTTCAAGCCAAAGTTAGTCAGAAGGGAAAAAGAAGGACATTTTATACTGCTTAAGGGAAGCATAAATCAGCAAGACATAACAATAATAAACATCCATGCCCCAAACAGTGGCTCATCCATGTATGTCAAACAAATCCTTCTCAATTTCAGAAACCAAATAGACCATAACACAATAATAATAGGTGGTTTTAACATGCCTCTCTCACCACTGGACAGTGCTTCCAAACAAAAATTGAATAAAGAAACCATAGATCTCAATAACACAATCAATAATTTAGACTTAATGGACATTTATAGAATATACCATGCAACCAAGAGTGAATACACTTTCTTCTCAGCAGCACATGGATCCTTCTCTAAAATAGATCATATATTATGCCACAAAGCTAATGTTAGCAAACACAAGAAGATAGAGACACTACCTTGTATTCTATCAGATCATAAAGGATTGAATTAGAAATAAATGGAAGAGTAAAAAAAACAGAAACTACTCCAACATCTCGTGATTAAACCATATGCTATTATATGATGAATGGATAACAGAAGATATTAGGAAGGAAATTTAAAAATTCTTAGAGGTAAATGAGAAAAAAGAACCATCATATCAAAATCTCTGGAACACTATGATAGCAGTTCTTAGAGGAAAATTTATTTCATGGAGCGCATTCAATAAAAGAAGTAAAACTCAACAAATAAACGACCTTACACTACAGCTCAAAGCCCTAGAAAAAAAACAGACCAACACCAAAAGTAGTAGAAGACAGGAAATAGTTAACCTCAGAGCTGAAATCAATGAAATTGAAACAAAAGAAACAATACAAAAAATTGATAAAATAAATAGTTGGTTCTTCGAAAAAATAAACAAAATTGATCAACCTTTAGCCACACTAACAAAGAGAAGACGAGAGAAAACCCAAATCACTAAAATTCGGAATGAAAAAGGAAATATCACAACAGAAATGATTGAACTACAAAACATAATTAGAAGCTACTTTGAAAATCTATACTCCAAAAAAATAGAAAATTTTGAAGACATCAACAGGTTTCTAGAGACATATGAATTGCCTAAACTGAATGAGGAGGACATACATAATTTAAATACACAAATTTCAAGTAATGAAATAGAAGAAGTCATAAAAAGCTGACCAACACAGAAAAGTCCGGGACCAGATGGGTTCTCAGCCGAGTTCTACAAAACCTTTAAAGAAGAGCTCATTCCAATACTCCTCAAAGTATTCCATGAAATAGAAGAGGAGGGAACCCTCCCAAATTTATTCTATGAGGCCAATATCACCCTGATACCTAAACCAGACAGAGATACATTGAGGAAAGAAAATTTCAGACCAATATCCTGAATGAACATCAACGCAAAAATTCTCAACAAAATTTTAGCAAATCACATACAAAAGCATATTAAAAAGATAGTGCACCATGATCAAGTGGGTTTCATCCCAGGAATGCAAGGTTGGTTCAATGTCCAGAAATCAATAAATGTAATTCACCATATCAATATATTTAAAGTGAAGAATCACATGATTATTTCAATAGATGCAGAAAAAGCATTTGATAAAAATACAGCACCCCTTCATGCTCAAAACAGTAGAAAAGATTGGGGTACTGGGAATATTTCTTGACATTGTAAAGGTCATCTATGCTAAGCCCATGGCTAATATCATTCTAAATGGTGAAAAACTGAATGCATTCCCCCTAAAAATTGGAACAAGGCAGGGATGCCCTCTTTCACCACTTCTATTCAACATCGTTCTTGAGACTCTAGCCAGAGCAATTAGACAAACCAAAGAAATTAAAGGAATACGAATTGGAAAAGAAGAACTCAAACTATCCCTGTTCACTGATGACATGATTATATATTTAGAGGAACCTGGAAATTCCACCAGAAAACTTTTAGAACTCATAAGTGAATTCAGTAGCGTATCAGGTTACAAGATCAATGCTCATAAATCCAATGCATTTTTATACATAAGTGATGAATCTTCAGAAAGGGAATTTAGAGAAACTACCCCATTCACAATATCCTTGAAAAAAAATAAAATACTTGGGAATCAATGTCACACATTAGGTGAAAGACCTCTACAATGAGAACTACAGAACACTAAAGAAAGAAATTAAAGAAAACATTAGAAAATGGAAAGATCTCCCATGTTCATGGATAGAAAGAATTAATATTGTCAAAATGGCCATACTACCTAAAGCGCTATACAGATTCAATGCAATTCCAATTAAAATCCCAATGACGTACCTTACAGAAATAGAGCAAGAAATTATGAAATTCATCTGGAAGAATAAGAAACCCAGAATAGCTAAAGCAATCCTTAGCAGAAAGAGCAAAGCAGGGCGTATTGCAATACAAGATCTTCAATTCTACTACAAAGCAATAGTAACAAAAATGGCATGGTATCGGTACCAAAATAGACAGGTAGATCAATGGTACAGAATAGAGGACACGGACACAAACCCAAATAAATACAATTTTCTCATACTAGACAAAGGTGCTAAAAATATGCAATGGAGGAAAGATAGCCTCTTCAACAAATGGTGCTGTGAGAATTGGAAATCCATATGCAACAGAATGAAACTAAAGCCCTATATCTCACACTGCTCAAAACAAAACTCAAAATGGATTAAGGACCTCGAAATCAGACCAGAGACCCTGCAGATTATAGAAGAAAAAGTATGTCCAAATCTTCAGCACGTCGGCTTAGGATCAAACTTCCTTAACAGGAATCCCATAGCACAAGAAATAAAAGCAATAATCAGTAACTGGGATGGATTCAAACTAAAAAGCTTTCTCTCAGCAAAGAAAACTATCAGTAATGTGAAGAGAGAGCCTACAGAGTGGGAGAAAATCTTGGCCAATCATACTTCAGATAGAGCAATAATTTCCAGAATATATAAAGAACTCAAAAAACTCTACTCCAAGAATACAAATAATCCAATCAACAAATGGGCTAAGGAAATGAACAGACACTTCACAGAAGAAGATGTACAAACAATCAACAGATATATGAAAAAATGTTCAACATCTCTAGTAACAAGAGAAATGCAAATCAAAACTACCCTAAGATTTCATCTCACCCCAATTAGAATGGCGATTATCAAGAACACAAGCAACAATAGGTGTTGGTGAGGATGTGGGGAAAATGTACACTCATACATTGCTGGTGGGGTTGCAAATTAGTGCAGCCACTGTGGAAAGCAGTATGGAGGTTCCTCAGTAAGCTTGGAATAGAACCACCATTTGACCCAGCTATCCCACTCCTTGGCCTATACCCAAAGGACTTAGAATCAGCATACTACAGAGATACAGCCACATCAATGTTCATTGATGCTCAATGCACCATAGGCAGATTGTGGAACCAACCTAGATGTCCTTCAATTGATGAGTGGATAAAGAAACTGTGGCATATATATATATTGTATATATATATATATATACAATGGAATATTACTCCCCCATAAAGAATGATAAAATTATGGCATTTGCAGGCAAATGGATGAAATTGGAGAATATCATGCTAAGTGCGATAAGCCAATCTCACAAAGCCGAAGGACAAATGATCTCGCTGATAAGCATATGAGGATGTATAATAGGGGGCGTGAGAAGTTAGCATTAGTGTTAGGGTTAGGTTTATGGTTAGGGTTAAGGAGGGTGGCAAGAATGGATGAAGGAAGGACTGTATAGAGGGAAAAGAGGGGTGGGGGGAAGGAAAAAAAGAAAGAATCAAACAATATTACCCTATGTAAATTTATGATTACACAAATGGTATCCCTTTACTCCATGTAGAAACAGAGAAACAACATGTATCCCACTTGTTTACAATAAAAAAAATGAAAAATGCAGGGGAATTCAAGATGGCAGGCTAGGAAAATGCTGTATTCTTTGTTGTTCCATGAACTGGGATTCAAGCTCTAGAAATACTGCTTTGAGAGTTTGTTGAAAGAGGGATTTCACTAAAACAGTATTGGGCTGTCAAAGTATCTTAGAGACTCAGAAATTTGGATACAAGATTATGTAGAGGGAAATGAGAGGGGGGAGGGGTATAAAAATGGTGGAATAGGACAGACATCATTACCCTATATAATGTATGATTACATGAATGGTATGAATCTACATCATGCACAACCATAGAAACAAAATGATGTACCCCATTTGTGAACAATGAGTCAAAATGCAGTCTTTAAAAATATAAATAAGTAGTTTAAAAAAAAAGGATTACATTAGAGCCAAGCAGTTTGCAGTGCTGGTTCAACAGAGGGAGGGAGAATGCAGAGAAACACAACAGATTTTTTAAGAAAAATTCTGAGATCAGAAAAGCAGCCTGCCCTCAGCTGATCCAGAGACTGCACTGTACATGATGTTTACCAACTGGTGCCAAAGAGCTGAGGCAGGAGTCATCTTGAGGTGGCCATGCTGTAGCACCTGCTGCAGAAACAGGGAGATCTGAGCAAATGCAGCTATGTTACTATCCGGGGTGCTGGATTTGTTGTCTATGTTCAACACAGAATTGAAGAACAGGACACAGAGAGAGCAAGCAAGAAGCAGGTTTACTGCCAAAGGTAACAGAGATAGACTTTTCTGAAGAGACGGGGCCCCAGAACTGGGAATCTATTGGATGGGTTTTGGCCTGTTCTTTTTATGGTCTCCAGAATTTTCTCCTTTCCTTATCTCTTCCCCTGTCTACACACTCCACACTGTTATCAGTTGGCTCCATCTCTGTCCATGTGTTTGTTTTAGCTTTCTATTAGACAACTGCCTCCTGCCCTTTGCTTTGGGGAACAGAGCATATTTTACCCAGGGGAATTTAAACTGGAAAGGTGATGGGGAGCCCAACTCACTTTCCCCTTTGAGTCTGGTGGCTTGCAGAACCAGGTCAGGAATTTGAACAGGTAGGTGTATAAGCTCAAGGACCAAACCCAAGAAGCTTGGAAAGGCTGTGTCCATGCGCAGCAGAGGGGTGAAGGATTGGTTTCCCTGTCCCACAAGTGGTGACTCCTGGAATCCAGACTCCCAGCAGAGATAGGGTAAGTGCTGGGTCCTACGTGTTGATCCAGTTTCTCCAGAGCAGTCACCACCCCTGAGACCTGATTAGATCTAAGCCCCACATACAAAAACTCCACTCTTAGAACTCTGCAGCAGCCACACCTGGGAGTGCAGTAATCTGGCTGTGCTGACAGAACTCCAGCTGACAGGACTTCCCATCCCATCCTACCTCATACTGGTGAGAAGGGAAGCAGAGAATTTTTGAACTCCAACTGGCAACTTGGCGAGCAACACAAAAAGAGGAAGATTTAACAACCCGTTGTGCTTATGCTCACGCTCAGTACATCACTCAAGAATAAATGGAAAGAAAGACAGTTGGACATAGACAGTTAATGAAAAGTGAAAAGGCACTCAGACAAACCACTTCAGACATGGGAACTCACACAAGAGATTTTATTAGGCAGACTAACAGTGTCTGCCCTAAAGAGAGAGAGAGAACCTGTGAGAGACAGCATGGCGGGGTAGCTTTGCTTAAGTAGTTGAATTGCCTGGGCTAAGGATGATGGAGCCAATTGCTGAGCAGTTAAAATTTGTGGGCTACAGATTAAGCCAATGGCTGCCAAACATAAGCTGACAAGTGGACCAATGGCTGGCTAGGATGATATACTGACAGCTGGGGGTGTTGTCATGCCTTCTTGCCTGTCCCAGCAGGCGTGTTCTGCGCCCAACCGCTCAGGAAGGAGCCCCATTAGGTCCTAGGGTGCGCTGGTTGTAGGCAGCCTGAGGCCTGAGGTGAGAGCCAGACTGCAGGGCAAAGCCAGTGTCTACCTCCTGCCTGCCATGGCCAGGTGACACCTGGCAGGTTCACGTAGGCATAAGGCTGCATCAGCAGCTGCATACCTGCTGTACCACATCTGCTAGACAGGCAGCCCACTGAGCACTACAGTGAATATATATTCTTTTTTTTTAATTTTAAACAAATGGGATACATGTTGTTTCTCTATTTGTACATGGAGTAAAGGCATACCAATTGTGTAATCATAAATTTACATAGGGTAATGTGTTTGATTCATACTGTTATTTTTCCCCTCCTCCCACCCCTCTTTTCCCTCTGTACAGTCCTTCTTTCCTCCATTCTTGCCACCCTCCTTATCCCTAACCCTAACCCACCCCCCATTATATGTCATCATCCGCTTATCAGCGAGATCATTTGTCCTTTAGTTTTTTGAGATTGGCTTATCTCACTTAGCATGATATTCTCCAATTTCATCCATTTGCCTGCAAATGCCATAATTTTATCATTCTTCATGGCAGAGTAATATTCCATTGTGTATATATGCCATAGTTTCTTTATCCATTCATCAATTGAAGGGCATCTAGGTTGGTTCCACAATCTGGCTATGGTGAATTGTGAATATATATTCTAATTGACAATTTTGACTACCTCAGTGGAAATAATGGCTTAATCTTTCATTAAGGATTTCTTTGTGTGTGTGTGTGTGTTGTGCCAATTGGTTCATGGACATATGTATACATATTTGTTTCTTTTATTCTTTTTTTTCTGATGTTCTTTTTTATTGATTTATTTCAAGGATGCATTTTATGAAGTAGAATTACAAGTAGTAAAATTCATCTTTTTGGGGGCACAAAGGCATCAGTTGTGTAGCCCCCACCAAAGACAAGATATAAGACAGTTTTATCACTCAAACAGCCCCTTGGTGCTCCCTCTTTGTGACCTACCCCTCCTATATCCTGGTAACCACCCATTTGTTTGGTCTAGTGCTAAAGTTTTGCTTTCCTTGGGCATCATATGAATGGAATTGTCAGTAGCCTTTTTTTTTTTTTTTTAAATATACTGGGGATTGAACCCAGGGTCTTGCCCATGTGCACCACACTAAGCTACATCCCTTTTAAATCTTTTTGTGCTCAAAATAACAGTACATTTGAAACAAAATTTTCTATTGTTCTGTGTATCAGTAGTTGGTTACTTTTTTATTGCAGAATAGAATTCCATAGTATAGATGCAACAGTTTGTTTATCTGATACTTACCAGTTGAAGGATTCAAATTTGCTTAAATTAAAAAAATAATCAATGCACCTCATGTGCCTGCCAGAATTACTGTCTGGCTGTCTGTCCCATGATTGACCAATTAAATTAAGAGGGAAGGCATTGACTCAAGGAAGGTGACTTTATTTGGAAAGCCAGCTCAACCAAAGAAAAGGGGAACTCTTGTCACAAAGCCCTTCTTGACAGGAAGCTGATCCAAGATGGCTTATGTAGGTGGCCTTTGGTTGTTCCCCAGACTGGTGGGCATCTTCCTGCAGCAGGAGGCGGGGATGATGCACATCCTACCAGATTACTTAGTTATGAGGTGTTTTTCACTTTCAGCAAGTCTCAAAAACCATGATCAGGGCTGGGGTTGTAGCACAGTTGAGCTCATGCCTAGCATGTGTGGGGCACTGGGTTTAATTCTCAGCACCACATATAAGTAAACAAATAAAGGTATCTTGACAACTAAAAAAGACTTTAGAAAAAAAAGAATATCCTTTCTCTACTGTTACATGCTACAAACTCCCCCACAATGAATGTACATCATTCTTCCTCGGTTAATTGCAAATCCAAATAAGCCTCGAAACATCCTCATGCATTGTTTCACTAGTTTGAATGAAGCCATGTGGGTGGGGCTCTGCATGGCTGCCATTTGTTCCAGGCCTTCTCCTTGAGGGATGGTGAAGGGTGTAGGTGCTATCAAGGCCTACGCTCTCAGTACCCAGCCTAGACACAGTCATCTCACGTGGGGGAAAGTGTGTGTGAAGGAGGATGGGGTGCAGCCACTGAGGGACTGTGTGATGTGTGGGTGAAGATTGAGTGCTTGGCTTTAGGAAAGGACTGAACAAGAGAGCACCTGCTTCTGAGAGTAGAGCAAGCCAGAGTGTGTGAGTGTGTAAAAGCAAACACCCTCACAAGCTAATCCTTTCCTGGACCTGGAAGCCAATGGATGGTGGACGCCCAGGAGGCTGCAGCTCTTTTGGCCGATGGATGGATGTGTTGTACCATGTCTGGGTTCTGCTTCTGCAAATGCCCCATTCAACATCCCTGATAGACCCAATTAGCCTCTGTGTTCTGGCAGTGAGGGACAATAGAGACCACCATCCACGTCCCTGAAGCAATGTCTCACAGACCAGGAGGTTCAAACCAGTTTTCCCAAGTTCTCTCCTTGGGAAGCCTCCATCTCTAGAGAAATGAGGGTTTCTTGAAGCTTCAGCCTTAAGAGAGAGGTCCAAATGCAGAGGAACAGCCAGCCATGATCACCAGGGGCTGGTTCTGATCCTGCGATCAATTTGCTGATGACCTCAGTCTATTTCCTTTCCCTGTGGTCCTTTGCATAATAAAATTCCAAATTTCTAGCTTTAAAATACTTGCTACTAGAGGTAC
Source organism: Sciurus vulgaris (assembly GCF_902686455.1). Classification (NCBI taxonomy): domain Eukaryota; kingdom Metazoa; phylum Chordata; class Mammalia; order Rodentia; family Sciuridae; genus Sciurus; species Sciurus vulgaris. The sequence goes on along the minus strand of NW_027632806.1, from coordinate 30,718 downwards.
TAAGATGAAAGAGACACACAAGGTCCCGTTCTGCTGGAGGGCTTTAAATTATAAATAACTAATCCTTCTAGGCAAAGTAGACCAGAATGGAGACAGGGTGACCCAGAGGATGGTTGTATGTGCTGCTAAAATATTGAAATGATTCTCTTCTAGTTGATAAATAGCTGTTGACTCAGCACTAGATTTGCCAAATCAAATACAGAGAGCACCCCATTAAATTTGAATTTCAGATAAACAACAGGTAATGCTTAAGTATGTTCTTTTTTTAACTATTTTTTTTTATTTTTACAGACTGCATTTTGATTCATTGTACACAAATGGGGTACAACTTTTTATTTCTATGGTTGTACACAACATAGATTCACACCATTCATGTAATCATAAATATACATAGGGTGATAATGTTTCATTCTACTATCTCCCATCCCCTCCCACCCCATTTTTCTCTACACCATCCAAAGTTCCTTCATTCTTCTCTTTCTCCTGCCAACACCCCCCCTTGTTATATATCATCATCCACTTATCAGAGAAAACATTTGATCTTTTTTTTTGGGATTGACCTATTTCACTTAGCATGATCTTTTCCAACTTCATCCATTTACCAATGAATGCCATAATTGTGTTATTTTCTATGGCTGATTAATATTCCACTGTGTATATATACTACAGTTTCTTTATCCATTGAACAATGAAGGCCATCTTGGTTGGTTCCACAATTTAGCTATTGTGAATTGAACTGCTAGAACACTGATGTGGGTGTGTCATTGTAGTCTGCTAATTTTAAGTCCTTTGGGTATATACCAAGGAGTGGGATAGCTCTGTCAAATGGTGGATACATTCCAAGTTTTCTGAGGAATATCCAGACTGCTTTCTTGAGTGACTGCAACAATTTGCAACTCCACCAGCAATGTTTGAATGTGCCTTTTCCCCTACATCCATGCCACTACTTATTATTGCTTGTATTCTTGATAATAGCAATTCTAATTGGAGTTAGATGAAATCTTAGGGTGGTTTTTATTTGCATTTCTCTAATTACTTGGGATGATGAGCACTTTTTCATTTATTTGTTGATAACCTGTATATGTTCTTCTGTGAAATGTCTGCCCAGTTTCTTAGCCCATTTATTGTTTCTTTGTATTTTGGGTGTAAAGTTTTTTAAGTTCTTTATAAACTTTGGAGATTAGTGCTCTGTCCGAAGTATGTGTGGAAAAGATTTTCTCCCACTCTTTAGACTCTCTTAGCACATTATTGATTGTTTCCTTTGTTGAGAGAAAGCTTTTTAGTTTGAATCTATTTCATTAAGTGTTTCTTGCATTTATTTCTTGCACTATGGGTGTCTTGTTAAGGAAGTCTGGTCCCTAAGCCAATGTCATGGAGATTCGGGCCTACTTTTCTATTTGGTGAAGGGTCTTAAGCCTAATTCCTAGATCCTTGATCAATTTTGAGTTGAGTTATGCACAGGGTGAGAGATAGGGGTTTAATTTCACTTTACTGTATATGGATTTCCAGTTTTGCCAGCACAATTTGTTGAAGAGGCTATCTTTTCTTATTGTTTGTTTTTGGCACCTTTGTCTAGTATGAGATAACTGTACTTATGTGGGTATGTCTCCGTGTCCTCTATCCTGTACCATTGTTCTGTTTGTTTTAGTCCCAATACCATGCCGTTTTTGTTACTATTGCTCTATAGTAAAGTTTAAGGTCTAGTATTGTGATACCATCTGCATCAATCTTCCTGCCCAAGATTGCTTTGGCTCTTCTGGGTCTTTTGTTCTTCCAGATGAATTTCATGATTGCTTTTTCTGTTTCTATGAGAAATGTAGTTGGGGTTTTAATTGGAATTGCATTAAATCTGTATAGCACCTTTGGAAGTATGGCCATTTTGATAATATTAATTCCACCTATCCAAGAACATGGAAGATATTTCTATCTTATAATGTCTTCTTCAATTTCTTTCTTTAATGTTCTGTAGTTTTCATTGTAGAGATCTTTCACCTCTTTGGTTAAATTGATCCCCAAGTATTTTATTTTAGACCGATATCTCTGATGAATGTAGACACAAAAATTCTTAACAAAATCCTGGTAAATCACATTCAAAAACAACTTACCAGTGTAATAGAGCATCATTGTTTCAGATACTTGTTAGGGTATATATAACTGATGGTATCAAAATTTCTCCAACTTTTTTTAATTCAAAAGCTGAAGCCTTTATGAAGTAGACTACTTACACCAAGATCAACAAAATATGAATTAATTACTAAGCTAAATGGAACAAAATAATTAGACTGTGACTAATGTTCTTTTTAGTGTATATGAGAAACTCCCTTTTAAAAATATATTTCAAATGTTTAATTTAGAATAATTTGTACAAATTAGAAAGAAACATTGTTTAATGGCATTTGTGTCAACTGATCCTTTGAATTTGTGAAAAAACCAAAGATGTTTATACAGGTTATAAACTAATTAATCACCAAGAATTATTCTTAAGTAGCTGATTGGTTTAAAATTTGCTCAGAATAATTTAACAATGGTTAAACCTAATGCAAAGTGCATTTACTAATATTTTTTACTTTTCATGATCCTATAGTTACTTACAAATATGCAGTAAGAATCCTTAGTCTTCCTGTCATAACTATTACAGTTTGGATCTGGAATGTTCCTCAAAGTCTCATATGTTAATAGTTGGGTTCCTGATACAGCAGTATTCAGAGATGGACCTTCTGTGAATTGGTTGGATCAGGCGACTCTAACTTCATCAATGAATCAATCCATTGATGGATTTGGAAGTGGTAGAAACTGTGGGAGGTGGGGTCTAGTAGGAGGGAGAAGGTGACTGGGTGTATGCCATGGAAGGGTATATCTTTTCCTAGGCCCTTTCCTCACTTTCCCACTCTGCTTCCCAGCCACCATGAGATGAGCTGCCTTCTTCCTTAGACACTCTGCCACCATATTTTTCCTTGCCTCAGGCCCAGAAACAATGGAGCCAGCAGGTCATAGATTGAAACCTTTGAAACCAATAGCCAAAACAAGTCTTTCCTCTTCTAATTGATTTTCTCAGGTATTTAGTCACAGCAACAGAAAACTAAAACAATAACATAATTAAATATATTATATTCATGACCAAGTCACAAGTCTTATTTAATTTGGCATAAAAGCTTACTATGAAGGAAAAAGAACTATGGTTCATTTATAGAAATGATGCCTGCCAGGTCCTGTCACAGAAATGGTCTCTTACCTGGTATACTCCTTACAGAATCCCAGACTCTGTTATAGGTAGTAAAAGACATCTCTTTCTATTGGCTTACAACATAGAAGAATGTGAATGGGGAGGGAGGAAGGAGCCTTATGGTTTTAGATGAAACAGATAAATCCTGGTAAATACTGATTCTGAAACCTTAATCTTAGTAAATCTGAAAGGAAAATACTGCTTGCACACAAAACAGTAAATTACAAGCTATAGACTTTATGAAGTTTCCAAAAAGAAGTTAATTCTCAGTCTTTAGTATCTAGTTATATTGCCTATATATAAACAAGGATATTTATGTACATAATTAGCACTTCTGTTTTAAAAATTCTTTTTAATTGTAGATGGATACAATACCTTTATTTTATTTTTATGTGGTGCTGAGGATTGAACTCAGTGTCTCACATCTAGGCAGGCAGTCTACCACTGAACTGCAACCCAGCCACATTATTAGCACTTCTATAAATCTATATAAATAAAATTTATCAAATAAAAGTTCAGAGTAATTTTGTTGAACCAGAAAATTGCTAGGTACTTAGGTAAATGAAACTATGCCTCAGGAGTAAAATTTTGGCTACAGAGAGGGACTAGGGTAGCAAAACTAACCCGTTGGACTACCACTACTATGAATGATCATGTAAACCATGCTCTACAGAAAAAAAAAATAAACATAGTTAATAAAAAAAGATCAGGTGCATCCTGTTTATCACTGGGCTTCTAAAATAAATTAAAACTTGAACATTATTTATAAGCTTGGATTCTTGAACAAAGACAGTCTCAATATTTTCTTCGTGATCTAACTGATATTCTTCTGTTTAGTAGTTTTTCCTCTTCTCTGTAAGGAAGCTTCATGAATTACACTATGTGTATAGCATGAACATTATAAGGAATAATTTTTTATTCAACATGTTGCAATACCTTATAGTTATTATATTTTTGATGTTCCACTGGTCTTTGATTTGATTAGAGGGGCTTCTAGTTGGCATCTGTGACATTAGAAAATGTCCCTATTAATCTTTGGGCACAAGAAGGTATTCCAAGTTCATCTTGCAATTTTATTTCCACAACCCCAATCCCAAAGCACAGATTTTTTTTTTTTTTTTGGACAAGGAATCTGACTTTCCTTTAGTAGGAAATGGTATTCAGAAACTAAGCTGTGGACACTATATATGCTCACTGCTGCTTGGATACCATTGCTTCAAGGCTCTAATAGTGAGTATCATGAATTGACATACTGCAACCCAACACCATAGGGTTATTCTCTAACTTTTCCCATGTAATAGTTTTATCCTCCTCTGCTAAAGTTGGTAACCTCATTCCAGAGAAAATTCAAGCATTTACTGATTTGCTGTATCCTGTAAGGCTTACAAAACAGATCCAGAATTATTATACCAATTCCTCTGCCACTAATAAACCTACTAAATACAGTTCAAGATGTCCTCAAGATATACTCAAATATAGAATGACTATCACCACCTTCTAAATTTACTTGAACTAAATTTTATGTGGTTATATTATTATTTGATATATTGTTCATTTGTTCTGCTTTTGTTTTTAAGGTTAGTCTTTCCACTCTTTTTGGATACATAAAATATTGATGTGATTTTAAAAATAACTAGATTAAGATATACTTATAAATGTCATTTTAAAAAATACTCTTAGTGATAGTTGAATAAAATGTCCCCATTTTGCATATTTTCTATGTGGTGCTGAGAACAGAATCCACTCACTGCCTTGCACATGCTAGGTGAGTGCTCTACCACTGAGCCATAATTCCAGTCCAGAAAGTTCTTGTTACTTCTATGCCTTAGATCCATTCCCATGTACCCTTAGGTTAAAAAAATACACTCCATTTTCTGCAAAATATTGTTCCTGAAGAAACAATATATCTAATTAACATAAACACACTCCTTTGTACCTTGCTTTTTTTTCCCCCTCTCACATAAAAAAAAAAAAAACAAAACCATATCCATGCCAGTTCCAAGAGAAGCTCCTCACATTTAAGGCTGCAAAGTGCTCCCTTGTGTGTATATGTGACTGGGTCATTCTTAATGTGGAAAATAGAGTCAAGTTATTATGAAATCATTAACCCATGTGGTCAAATAGTATTTCCACAAGTACAGACCAGCCTTAGGAAGGGGAAGGTTGTCACCACCTGCGGCAACAATTGCGTGGGTATTTATCAGAGGTGGATTGAAAATAAACTACTTTTCCTATATTCACTAACTTATAGAGGAAGAGAGACTTTGAGAGAAAGATAGGCTTTGCTTAGAGGAAGAGAAACTTTGCTTAGAGGAAATTTTAGAGAAAGACAGGCTTGCTACACTTATCAGAGATCTGTTTCTTCTTAGAGGTGAGTCCTGCATCCTGTGAACTAAAGGGTGCAACCTAGAGGTGTGTTCTCAGTTCTCCGCTCTACAATCTGCCTTCTGCCACTGCCTACTGCTTCTTACTGCTAGCTGCTTCTCTGCTACCTGCTGCCTTTCTCTGCTATCTGCTGCTTTTCTCTGCTAGCTGCTTCTTCTCCTAGCTGCTTCTCCTTACTGCTGCTTCTGCTTACTGCTGCTTCATCTCTCTGCTAGCTGCTGCTGCTTACTGTTGCTAATTGCCTTCTGCCTACTGCCCACTTATATTCCCTCCAGGAGGCAGAGGGCGGGGCCATGGCAGTTGAGATCAGGCAAGGAGAAAGCTGCCCTATTACGGCAAAGGTCAAAATGAGCAGGCATGAGCAGGAGCACTCAGGAACACCTGTGCATTCGTTGGGTGCATGGACTTAATTGAATACAGCCAATGATAAATCACCTGAGTGTGCTTATGTTAATCAACCTCCTCACCACCAATGTGATCAAAGTAACCTCTGGCTGGCTGCCAGGCACCATCCCGGCATGGCATCTGCATGGCATAGCCCCCAACAGAAAGTGTTTTTGAGAGCCATTTAGAGAAGAAGAAGGTGAGGATGGATTCCAGAAAAAGACACTTGCAGGAGGAGGTTACTTAGTCTAGGTCCCAAATCACCTTCCTCTGTGCCAGCTGTCTGTAGAGCTCCAGGTTTATTCCCTAGGATCTTATCAGGACTTTGGCTGTGTAAGGAATCTGGCTTCCCCCACCACCTGTCAATCTGCGTTTGCCCACCTCTCTGGTTACAGGAATTTCCAGCCTCCCTATCACCTGTCAGTCTGTGTTCTTCCCGCCTCTCACATTACAGAAATTTCTGGCTTATGCTGCCGTAATCTTCCTGCCTCCCATGTTACATTCTAATATGTCATTGGTCCATCAGTCAGTCTATAAGAATTCTCCTCCGCGATTGGTTCCTCTCAGTCCGTGAAATTCCTATGCCTGAGAGAAACCTTGTGCCATGCTCTCTTTTTCTTTCTTCCCTTTTCCCCAAGCAGGCGTGAATTGTCTGCATAAAATAAAAGTTCCTTGTGTGAGACCTGTATCTGTGGAGCATTTTCTGGGAGCTAGTGACGAACCATAACTGCCCCTAACATCTGGTGCCAAAGACTCGGGGATGGTTTTTTCCGCTGACTAAGCAAAAGGAATTCCATCCTATAGCCCCAGCACCCGCGGATACAGGCTCACCTTCCATTTACCTGGATGCCCAGTTTTCTGCATACAACACCAGACTCCAGAATTGGTGAGTTTCCCTTAGGCAGGCCCTGACCACTTAAACACATCTCGGCTGCCTGCAGCTCCCACCGTGGTGCTGCACCCCCATCTCAGAAGCAGCCATTCCTGCAGTTCCCTCCGCTGCAGCTCGAGGTTTCCTCCCACTGCCCTGCAGCTCCCCACTAGCAGCTTTCACTGCCTGCCCCACGGCTCCCTCCCACCACCCTGCGGCTTCCCACCCATGGCTCCTGCCACCCGACTGCTGAGGTGTGGGGGTACCTCCTTGGTCCCCATAGCTGGTCCTAGTTCCTGGGTGGACTCCTGATTTTTATGGTGCTGAGATTCTTTCTCAGGGTTTGAAGTTCTTTTATTTCCTGCTGAATCTCAGCATCCCAAGAACCACGGTGCCAGGCAATGAGATGTTAGAACAGAGGTTTGGTCATCACCAATACCAGTGCATAACCAGGCATTAGCCGAGAGAGTTTGAAGACCTGGACAGGATTTCAAATGAGATGAAAAAATATAAAAGAGCCTCAAACCCTGAGAAAGAATCTCAGCACCATAAAATCAGGAATCCACCCAGCAACTAGGACCAGCTATGGGGACCAAGGAGGTACACCCACACCTCGGCAGTCTTGAGAGTACCGGATTTACAGAGGAGGGCGGTGGCAGCAGGAGCCAGGCAGTGGCGGAGGTAACCGCGTGAATGGCCACTTCTCCACTTAGCCGAGATATGTTTAAGTGGTCAGGAGGCTGCCTAAGGGGAACTCACCAATTTTGGAGTCCTATGTAGTATGCAGAAAACTGGGCATCCAGGTAAATGGAAGGTGAGCCTGTATCCGCGGGTGCTGGGGCTATCGGATAGGATTTCGCTTGCTTAGTCAGTGGAAAAACCCATCCTGGGTTTTGGCACCAGATGTTAGGGGCTGTTGTGGCTCATCGATAGCTCCCAGAAAAATGCTCTGCAGTCACGAGATCTCACACAAGGGACTTTATTTTATGCGGATGATTCATGTCCGCTTGGGAGAAAAGAAGGGAAGAAAAGAGCTAGAGTTATTTTTGAACATCCATTACATTGCAATGGAAATAAATATTACAAGGCCTTTGCTTTTGTGTTAAATATAAGCATGCATAAAAATTAAAATTTTAAAAATGGATCCAAGTATTTTAATTCACAAGATTTAATGAGGTTCAATTTAAATTGGGTAAACTAATAAAAGTAAAATGTCCTTAAAATTAACTCACAAGTCTCTAAGTGGTCAAACTAATAAAATATTAATACTTATAAAATGTCTAACATCAAATTTTCTGGGAATTTTCTTCAACAGGAAAGGGATGGCAAATACTGTTGGTACACTTGTCTGATGTCTTGGTTTTTCTACAATAAGCAACATGTATGGGATTACTCAAATGTGTTTGTTAGGGACATCTGATTAATTTATAAAGCTATTCCATGGAGTAACATACTTAAAAACATTATTCTTTGTATATTAAATGTGTTCATATTTTCCAGGTATACAAGCCTTTAAAGCAGAAAATTTATCAAGCTGCTGTTCTCCAAATTAAACTTGTCTGTAATGGTAAACCTATCATTTAATGTTCTATTATAGGACCTGTCATCAATAGGGTATATATAACCTAACATTGCACACATATAAAGATTGCTGACATAACTCTTTAGATCCACATTTCCATCAGAGAACAGAGCTCCATCTGATCTCAGCTTGATCTTCAAAATCTGTGTTTATATACTCCTTTGCCCTCACTGAAATGCCCCACGTTACCTGAGATAAGGCTCGGCCTCACCACCCTGCTACACATTACAATGGCTCCAAAGTAAGCCTAACTTTAACTCATTTAAAGTTGTGTTCAAAAGTTTAATGTTTGTTGTAAATATTACTGTGATCTCAAATGGGAACTCAGCCAAAATTCAAAATAGCTATTGCACAAACTGAGTGTTTTACTGTTGATAACTCCATTTTGTATTTTCCTTGTAAACTCTAATTGTTGCCTGATCAATATTTCGCAGAAATACTGCTTCAAGAGCGAACGCCGTAAATTAACTTGGAATAGTAAGCCATCACCTATAGAACAGATAATGTAAACCCCAACTAGATAAAAGGGGTAAATAACTGTTAAAGTTATAGACATTAAAGCTAAAGCCCAGTACTCTTACTTTATGACTGGTGAGACTGTCTTGCTTGATGGTTAAGATCAAACATAGAGATTGAGATTAAATACAGAGGTCAAGAAAAGTCCATATTTGGGTCTTGCCCTCAAAGTCAGCCTGAACCCAGGGAACAAGAGGACTTCTCCAAGGAGCTTTGCAACTCTGGGTCACACAACCTCCTGACCAAGGAGATTGATGAGGCCACTAGAGGAAAAGCCACTCAGTGCATCTGCTGCAGAGGAGGGTCAAGGACAAAAAGGGAGGCATCCCTAATGCTTTCAAGGAAAGCCATGTCATTGAGAAGACCCTGCCTAACCAAATGGCACTAATGGAGCTAAGAAGCTGTTCTTAAGTTCTCTATGAGTGACCCCTGTGGAAACTCAGCTGAATCTTTAACACACAGGAACAGGTCACTTTGACCAGCTTGATCTTAAATACCTAGCAAATCAGTTAAAACCAAAGTATAGCCATTCTTGGGCATTTAAAAATAATAGTAACTATCAAGAGAAACTGCCAGAGTCAGAAGTTTTTAGTCAGTTTAAGGCCTACAGACACAGGTAGGCTTAATCTATGTTTGCTAGTAAGAGAAGTATAGAGATCTCTACTAAATGTTGTGTTCACATTCCTGATAACCTAGATAATGTTAAAGCTCCCAAATAAAGGCCTGTCCTCTCCAGCCTTTGCTAGGCCTTGTTACAGGAACAACTACTCAGTTCTTCCACCCCCTGGTGAGGAATTATTGACTTCTGTCATCTTTATAATATGCATTAGCATGTTCCAGATCCTGCAACATTTATATTGTATCAATCTCATTTCAGTACTCATGTCTTTTTGTTCTTCTCCCATAGAAGCACCCATCCCCAGATGCCTCTATAGCCTGCTCTCCCCGCAACCGGACTTCTACCATGAACCCCTCAGTTGACCCAATTTCTAAAAAGGAAGCTCCAAACTGCTTGCCCCACGCTGCCCATTCCAGCTCAAAGAAGTCAGATTGGTCATCACCCCTTTTCCTTACAGCAGTGAAGGAGTTCCTAGTATTAGAGGGGTAAATGAAGTCAGAATTGGGGACAGGCAGTTAGTGTAGAAATAAGGGATCAGTCAGATCGAGAAAATGAAGTCCATGAAAATCATCTGCCTTTGGAAGCCTAGACGGAGAATGAATTTTTACATCTGACCTGCAAAATCAACCCCAGTCACCTAGGCAGGAAGGAGAGAGAAGGCTTCAAAAAGAACTGGAGAGCAAGATTTTTTTTTTTTTTATTTTTTACAAAAAATGAAATGGGGGATGTAAGGAATCCGGCCTCCCAACCACCTGTCAATCTGCATTCCACCCGCCTCTCCCATTACAGGAATTTGTGCCCCCCCCCTCACCTGTCAGTCTGCATTCTTCCCGCCTCTTCCGTTACAGGAATTTCCGACTTGTGCTACCGTAGTCTTCCTGCCTCCCCCGTTACGTCCTAACATGCTATTGGTTCCCCCAAGCCCGTGAGATTCCAATATCTGGGAGAGGCCACGTGCCATCTTTTTATTTTTTATAACAAAGGAAATGGGGGAATGTAAGGAATCTGGTTTCCCCCACCACCTGTCAATCTGCATTTGCCTGCCTCTCCAGTTACAGTAAATTCTGGCTTATGTTGCCATAATCTTCCTGCCTCCCATGTTACGTTCTAATATGTCATTGGTCCATCAGTCAGTCTGTAAGAATTCTCCTCCATGATTGGTTCCTCTCAGCCCACAAAATTCCTATGTCTGAGAGAAACCTTGTGCCATGCTCTCTTTTTCTTTCTTCCCATTTCCCCAAGCTGACGTGAATCATCTGCATAAAATAAAAGTTCCTTGTGTGAGACCTGTATCTGTGGAGCATTTTCTGGGAGCTAGCGATGAACCATAACTGCTCCTAATAGGCTGCCTCTCAGTATTGTCTCTCTAAATAGATTCTTCACCCTCCCCAATTAAATTACCTTTAATAGGCATCTGAATCATCTTTCTTTTTTTCTTATTTTCTTCCTTTATTTCTTTAAACACAAGGAACATATGGATGTGTACTTACTGTACGTTACTCACATGATACAAGAAAATACATAAATAAAAATTAAATTCTGCTCCTTCATACTCATTTCTCCTAGAACAACCACTGCTAACCATATATAAACTGCTACTCTTGGATCACTAATTCTCCACTGAACAGACTAGGGGACCTCTCCAAGATCTCAGTCTCCACTCAAGAGTTAGGAATGTCCAAATGCTCTGATGTTGGGTTTGTGCACAGGCACTGGCCATACAATTGAAAGTTTAAAGATAGAAGAGCTAGCAGCAGGATAGAGATCCTTGTAAGTCAGTTTTTCTTCTGCCTGCCAATGACTACAGAGACTCATATTCTGAATCCTAAAATGCCAGATTGCTGCTTTCTCAACATTGTTTGTACCCAGGAGAGAGGAGCATACCTATTTATTTCTGTATTTCCTCAGTCTTTGTTGGACTTTCCACTTCTTGCCAGGCAACTGGCAGCTGCTCTAGCAGCTCTGGTCATTGTACTCCATGCCTGATGTAGCCACAAGGGGACAATGAGGGGAACTATTGCCATTTCTCAATTGGGGTATTAAAGGAGCATTATGCAAGATGGATCAATTTTGCTGAACTTGGTGAGTCAGCCTTAAGCTGTGTGTAGCAGAATTTAATTTTTTTCTATGTATTTTCTTGTATCATGTGAGTAACTTACAAAAAGTACACACCCATGTGTTCCAAGGTTCTTCACTTTTGAATCGCCTTAACTCCCGGTTTGTTATGTGCCGGTCTAAGGCTCGTGTTGATCAGGGGAGGACTGCCTGGGGATGCTCAGTCACTCAGCTGGGACTGCCTCATTCTATCTTCCCAGCAAAGACCTGCACAGGGTTCTGACCTTAGAAGCAGTAGGGCCGCTTGTGTTGGTGAACAGCAATTCCTCACCTTCCTTTCAGTTTGTGGCACCCTTCCCAATGTTCTGATAATCTGTGTTGAATAGAGATCAAGAAGCAGGTAAAAGTGAGTAGTAGTAGCAAGGGAGGTGGAGGAAGAGGAAAATGGGGAATAAGATGAAATGTGAAAAAAAGTAATCAGGGAAAAAGGAAAGGAAAAGAAGAAATCACAGTGAATCCCAAATCTACTTCTGAAGGTCATCAGCGCTCTCTGGGTAATTAATGGGAAGAAGAAAATTGCAATGAAGCATAAAGAAAAAATTTAAGGGGGTGGGAGAGGAATTTTATGTCATGGTAGGAAATTCTAGTAACCTAGGAGGAACGGGTGGGTGGGTCTGGCGGAGGCCTAAAACACTCTTGCATGTTCTTAATCCAAAAAGTGGATTTAATTTCATTCTCTGAAGTACAATTCTAAAGGAATGAGCAGAGAGAAGTGGAGAAGTGGGGGATGCAACTCCTCTTCCGTTGTAGAAGGTACCTGGGTTCTGTCTGACAATGAAAGCACCAGGGGAAGAAATTCTAGAGTACAATGGAAGCTGAAGAAAGGATTTGCAAACCTACAGTGAGGCAAGCAGGTGAGGTTGTTGTGGTTCTGTGGTGTAATGGTGAATACTCTGGACTCTGAATCCAGCGATCTGAGTTCAAGTCTCCATGGGACCTTTCCAGTTTGTTGGGTAAAAGTCATTTTCTTTTATTCTGTAAGCGAGACACAGTTTCTACTTCCACATTCTGCTTTACTGGACAGGAGGGTTTCTCTCTAGGGAAGGAAGTAGCTGAGGGTAGCAGATATTCCAGTTTCCCGCATTCTTTGCACCACACAGCCTTTGTTCCCCGCCCTGTTCCTTAGCTCATTAATTCGGATACCTGAGGACCATCCTTTGGCAGCAAACACTGTGAAATTAGGGCACATCGATTCTGGGTGTCCGAGCTTGGAATGTCCTGTTTTCAGCAATTCTTCTGGCTCTGTGCTCACTGACTTTGGAGGTCCCCAAACCTCGGCCAAGGGCTGCACGACCCAGCAACACCCCCAGGTCCTCAGGTGACCTTTGGCCTCTGACCACCAAATCCTTCACCCCAGGTTTTCTCCTACCCCAACTCCTCCTCATATTTGGACCTATTTTCATGTTTCTGTACAAGTAGAAATTACTTGAAATATGAAATACCATTCCTTCCTTAACTTAGTGGCGGGGTGATGAGACTCGATTTCCTGTCCCGGGTTTGAGCAAGCTGGGCGCATTTCAGTTGGTTTAATTAGATTCTTACCTGTCACAGTTTTGTCTGAATAATCCCGAGCTTCCTAGTCTCTATTGAGGCCAGTAGGGGACGCAGTTGCCCAGAATTTTGCACCCAAATGTAGAGAATACACTGAAGCCTCGAACACTGCCAAGTAGAGACCTGGGCCTAGATTTGTGTGTCCCAGGAGTTGAGTCCCAGGGGAGTTCATCTTGGGTGGAGGTGAAAGGAGCCTGAACAGCTCCAGTGGCGCACCTCAGAATCACGGGACTCCCCTTGCTTTTGCCAGGCTCTGCACCCAAGACAACACTGGAGAAGATCATGAAAATCCTTTGCAATTCCTTCCTCTTTACAGAGAAAGTTGGATGTTTTTAAAGATCTTCCTACCTAGTTAAGATGTTCTTACCAACATCCTTCAGAGAAGTTTTGATTTTTTTGTTCTGGTTTTAAAAACTTTCCATGGTTACAAAAGACTGGAAAATATAAACCCCTCAAAATAGTGTTAGAGAAGGAGCTCATTTTGGAGTGTTTGAAAAGAAAGTCAGAGGCCAAAGAAGGCCACGAAAGGAGAAAGGAGCAAGGTAAAGAGAAAAAGAAAGAAGGGAACCAGCAAGGAGTCAAGAGGGTAGTTTTCAGTTGCCCGGTTGGAGACACTGTACTTGCCCACTGTGGAATCTCTCTCTTGCATGCCATTTGAACCCTGACAGATCCACCCAAGAACACTGTCCACACAGAAAGCCTGAAGCTGTTTGCTTTTCTTGTTTTTGCTAATTTGCTTTTCAGTCTTCTTAGCGGCATGGGGAAATCCCTTATAATATGTGTAGTCACTAAATCAGAGACTTGCTTTCCCTAACTCATTATGTCTTCTCATCTCATTTACGAAACACCAAAAATTTTACATTGAACCACAAATATAGAACTTATGTAACTTTGAAATAAATATTTGTGTTTTTAGAGTTCTAATATTCTGAGAAATGTAATGGGCAAATGATCATTGATATTTAAAAAATTAACAATATTATTAATGATAATAAATTATATAATAAGCTCTAGAATAAACTTTCCCAAACTATATTAACACACCTGTGTCAATTTCATTAAAATATTGGCAGAACTGAAAACCTGGAATTTAATGGCTAAAAGTTGACTGGCAGGTACATGTTTTCCTCCTCCCCTCATCATCTTCCCTTTCAGACAGGGTACCTGTGGGGCTTGGAGAGGTTAGAATGAGGGGAGAGGTTCAGGACTTGAGGTCACCAAATCAAGGACTTGTTGTGGCTGGAGATTCAAGGACTGGAGTCCTTTCAGTAGGCAATACACCATGTAAAGAAATGTTTCTCTTCTTTAGGTTTCTCTTAAGAGTAGACATTCCTACTCTTAAGCCTTCACCCCATTTCTCCTCTTACTCTCCTTGAGAATTGTTTACTCCTTATTTAATTTTTTAATGCAATTACAAGTTTGTAGTCATGAAATGAAATTCTTACAATTTTTTGAGACTCATTTTACAACTGTTTTAGTCAAAAACTAGTTAAGAAAACAAAAATCTATGAATTTAGAGAAAAATATATAAAGCACAAATAGGACAAAGGACTTTTGACTAGAATATATAAAGAACTATAAAAATTAAATGGAAACATACAGCAACAACAACAACAACAAAAAGACAAAAGACATGAGCAGACATTTCAGCAGATGAGCACACGTTAAGAAGTTCCACATCAGCAGACAGAGGAAAATGCAAATTAAAATCACAGTGAAACACCCCTGCACTTCCATTAGAAATATCAAAAGATGAACTGTTCAGAGTAGCGAGCAACTTTCACACATTGGTGGTATGAGTACAAAATGGTACGTTCACTCTGGAAAAGATTTAGAAGTTTCTTATCAAGTTAGGAATACTTGTATGATCCAGAGGGCCCACTCCTGGACATCTGTACCTTAGCAAAATAAAGACATGTTCACACAAAATCCTCTACAGGGATGTTCATAGCAGTTCTAATAGCAGTAGTCTCAAACTAAAATCAACATAAAAGTCTTTCAACTGATTAATAGAAAAACAGTGATTTTCCACTGGTGGAACCCTCAGCAAAAAATAAAGGAATGAACCAGGCATGGTGGCCCACAACTGTAATTCCAGTGTCTCTGGAGGCTGAGACAGGAGATTCAAAGCCTCAGCAACAGCAAAGCACTAAGCAAGTAAGTGATACCCTGCCTCTAAATAAAATACAAAATAAGACTGGGGATGTGGCTCAATGGTTGAGTGCCCCTGAGTTCAATCCCCAGTATCCAAAAATATAAAGAAAGAAGTGAACTATTGATATGTGGAACAATTTGGAAGAATCTCAAAGTCATGTATTGAGTGAAAGAAGCCAGTCCTTAATAGTTAGGAATTATTTGATTCCGTTCCTATGACATTGTCAATAAGACAAAACTATGGTGATGAATAGATTGGCAGGTGCCAGTCTTGTTTTTGGGAAAGATGTGATGGTAAAGAGAAAGCATGAGGAAGGTTTTGGAAGAGACAAAACTTGTGTTCTGATTATGGTAATGACTACACTAACCTTAACATGTTAGTAGTCACAGAGAGTTTTTACCAGAAGAAAACAGCAGTTTCAATTTACAATAATTAAACAAACAACAAAAGTCCAAGGACTGAGCAAACTGGATGTTGAAAAACAGGGGTTCTGTTGTTTCCTAGCAGAAGGAAGTCAGTTGCTCAAACTTTTAGCAACAATCTTCTTTCCATGGAAATGCAGGATTCTTTTCTTGAGTCTTATGCATACATTACAGTTAGAAGTCCCAGGTACATGACCTCTCTGTTTGCCTTTTCTTGCTCACAGTCTACCCCTGGTGCTCACAGTATCCCTCAGTACTGGAAAGAACAAGACTTCTCTGCAGACCTGTGAACTGAGTGACTTACTGTTCCATCCAGCGGAATTGGCACAGAGAAAGGAGACACCCCCAATCTTCAGTTGACAAGATTTATTGCATCCTCCCTGTTTTTCTGCCTCCTTTGTTTTCCCACTATCTCCCTTCTACCCTCTCCCTCTGTCCTCCCCCAGGCTCCTAGCTTATCAGCCAATTATAGCAAAGCTTCTCTCACACAGGAGAGCATGCAGAGGAATGTCAGCATAGCACTATATGAATCACGAGCTGTCCACGTGCGGCATGATATTAGATAGCCAATCCTAGAGCCTGGTGTTAACACATCATAAGTCTCCAAGGAACTAGTAGGCAAGCAACCTTTTGGAGTACTTCCTTATTTTGGTAGCCATTGCCCTTTGGCTCACTGCCAGGCACCATCTTGACCAAGACAGCCCTCAACAACTTACAGAGTTTTCCCCACATTAAGGGAGAAACAAAGATTGGAATTCCCCTACAATGTCACCATGAGAAGCCATGGGATGCTTACGCTCCTGTTCAATGTCCTCATATCAAAAGGGGAAAATTCCATAATATTTTTGGCTTAATTGAAGACTGTTAAGAAAAACAGCAGCGAGTTTGTTAATTCAATTGGTTTGGATTCAAGCCAAGGCTGCTATGGCCACAACTAACCATTCAGAACATGATTACAGAACAAGGTAGTTCATCTTCTGAGTTTGGAGGTTGAGAGCTGAGGAAAATCTACCTTTCCTAGCCTGGGGAGACTGGTGAAGGGACTGCTCATCATCAGACAGAGATACCTTAAGCTAGGGTAATTCTGGTGGGAAAAGAGAAGCATCTTTATTTTTATTTTTTTTTCCATTTTTTTATTAAAAATCATAAATTTACATAGGGCAATGTTGTTTGATTCATTCTGTTATTTTTTCCCTTCCCCCCATTCCTCCCATCCCTCTTTTCCCTCTATACAGTCCTTCCTTCCTCCATTCTTACCACCCTCCTTATCCCTAACCCTAAACCTAACCCTAACTCTAATGCTAAGCCCTCCGACACCCCATTATATGTCCTAATCCGCTTATCAGCGAGATCATTCGTCCTTTAGTTTTTTGAGACTGGCTTATCTCACTTAGCATGATATCCTCCAATTTCATCCATTTGCCTGCAAATGCCATAATTTTATCATTCTTCATGGTGGAGTAATATTCCATTGTATATATATGCCACAGTTTCTTTATCCATTCATCAACTGAAGGGCATCTAGGTTGGTTCCACAATCTGGCTATGGTGAATTGAGCAGCTATGAACATTTATGTGGCTGTATCTGTGTAGTATGCTGATTTTAAGTCGTTTGGGTATAGGCCAAGGAGTGGGAGAGCTTGGTCAAATGGTGGTTCCATTCCAAGCTTTCTGAGGAATCTCCATACTGCTTTCCAGAGTGGCTGCACTACTTTGCAACCCCACCAGCAATGTCTGAGTGTACCTTTTCCCCCATATCCTCGCCAACACCTATTGTTGCTTGTGTTCTTGATAATCGCCATTCTAATTGGGATGAGATGAAATCTTAGGGTAGTTTCGATTTGCATTTCTCTTATTACTAGAGATGTTGAACTTTTTTTTATATATCTGTTAATAGATTGTACATCTTCTTCTGTGAAGTGTCTGTTCATTTCCTTAGCCCATTTGTTGATTGGATTATTTGTATTCTTGGTGTAGAGATTCTGAGTTCTTTATAGATTCTGGAAATTAACACTCTATCTGAAGTATGAGTGTCAAAGATATTCTCCCACTCTGTAGGCTCTCTTTTCACATTACTGATAGTATCCTTTGCTGAGAGAAAGCTTTTTAGTTTGAATCTATCCCAGTTGTTGATTCTTGCTTTTATTTCTTGGGCTATGGGAGTCCTGTTAAGGAAGTCTGATCCTAAGCCAACAAGTTGAAGGTTTGGACCTACTTTTTCTTTTCTAAGATGCAGGATTTCTGGTCTGATTCCGAGGTCCTTGATCCATTTTGAGTTGAGTTTTGTGCAGGGTGAGAGATAGGGGTTTAATTTCATTCTGTTGCATAAGGATTTCCAGTTTTCCCAGCACCATTTGTTGAAGAGGCTATCTTTTCTCCATTGCATATTTTTGGCACCTTTGTCTAGTATGAGAAAACTGTATTTATTTGGGTTTGTGTCCGTGTCCTCTATTCTGTACCATTGATCTACCTGGCTAATATGGTACCAATACCATGCCATTTTTGTTACTATTCCTTTGTAATAGAGTTGAAGATCTGGTATTGCAATACCCCCTGCTTTGCTCTTTCTACTGAGGATTGCTTTAGCTATTGGGTTTTTTTTATTCTTCCAGATGAATTTCATAATTGCTTGCTCTATTTCTGTAAGGTACATCATTGGGATTTTAATTGGAATTTCATTGAATCTGTATACCACTTTTGGTAGTATGGGCATTTTTGACAATATTAATTCTTCCTATCCATGAACATGGGAGATCTTTCCATCTTCTAAGGTTTTCTTTCATTTCTTTCTTTAGCGTTCTGTAGTTCTCATTGTAGAGGTCTTTCACCTCTTTTGTGAGATTGATTCCCAAGTATTTTATTTTTTTCGGTGCTATTGTGAATGGGATAGATTTCCTAATTTCTCTTTCTGAAGATTCATCACTTATGTATAAAAATGCATTAGAATTATGAGCACTGATCTTGTAACTTGCTACTTTACTGAATTCACTTATGATTTCTAAGAGTTTTCTGGTGGAATTTCCAGGTTCCTCTAAATATATAATCATGTCATCAGTGAACAGGGATAGTTTGAGTTCTTCTTTTCCAATTCATATCCCTTTACTTTCTTTGGTTTGTCTAATTGCTCTGGCTAGAGTCTCAAGAACGATGTTGAATAGAAGTGGTGAAAGAGGGCATCCCTGCCTTGTTCCAGTTTTTAGGGGGAATGCTTTCAGTTTTTCACTATTTAGAATTATATTAGCCATGGGCTTAGCATAGATGGCCTTTACAATGTTAAGGAATATTCCCACTACCCCGATTTTTTCTAGTGTTTTGAGCATGAAGGGATGCTGTATTTTATCGAATGCTTTTTCTTCATCTATTGAAATAATCATGTGATTCTTAACTTTTAGTCTGTTGATATGGTGAATGACATTTATTGATTTCTGTATGTTGAGCCAACCTTGCATCCCTGGGATAAAACCCACTTGATCATGGTGCACTATCTTTTTAATATATTTTTGTGTGCGATTTGCTAAAATTTTGTTGAGAGTTTTTGTGTAGATGTTCATTATGGATATTGGTCTGAAATTTTCTTTCCTTGATGAGTCTCTGTCTGGTTTAGGTATCAGTGTGATATTGGCTTCATAGAATGAGTTTGGGAGGGTTCCCTCCTCTTCTATTTTATGGAATACTTTGAGAAGTATTGGAATGAGCTCTTCTTTAAAGGTTTTGTAGAACTCGGCTGAGAATCCATCTGGTCCCGGACTTTTCTTTGTTGGTAGGCTTTTGATGACCCCTTCTATTTCATTGCTTGAAATTGATTTATTTAAGTTGTGTATGTCCTACTCGTTCAGTTTAGGTAATTCATATGTCTCTAGAAACTTGTTGATGTCTTCGAGGTTTTCTGTTTTGTTGTAGTATAGATTTTCAAAATAGCTTCTAATTATGTTTTGTATTTCACTTGTGTCTGTTGTGATATTTCCTTGTTCATTCCGAATTTTAGTAATTTGAGCTTTCTCCCTCTTTCTCTTTGTTAGTGTAGCTAACGGTTTATCAATTTTGTTTATTTTTTTCAAAGAACCAACTATTTATTTTGTTAATTTTTCCAATTGTTTCTTCTGTTTCAATTTCGTTGATTTCGGCTCTGATTTTAACTATTTCCTGTCTTCTACTACTTTTGGTGTTAGTCTACTCTTCTTATTCTCGGGCTTTGAGCTGTAGTGTTAAGTCATTTATTTTTTGATTTCTACTTCTTTTGTTGAATTCGCCCCATGAAATAAATCTTCCTCTAAGTACTGCTTTCATTGTGTGCCAGAGATTTTGATATGATGTGTCTTTGTTCTCCTTTACTTCTAAGAATTTTTTTATTTCCCTCCTGATGTCTTCTGTTATCCATTCATCGTATCATAGTGTATTATTTAATATCCAAGTATTGGATAAGTTTCTGTTTTTTATTCTGTCATTTATTTCAAATTTCTATCCATTATGATCTGATAGAGTACTAGGTAGCATCTCTATCTTCTTGTATTTTCTAACAGTAGCTTTGTGGCATAAAATATGGTCTATTTTAGAGAAGGATCCATGTGCTGCTGAGAAGAAAGTGTTTTTGTTCTTTGTTGGATGGTATATTCTATATAAGTCGGTTAAGTCTAAATTGTTGATTGTGTTATAGAGATCTATGGTTTCTTTATTCAATTTTTGTTTGGACGATCTATCCAGCGGTGAGAGAGGTGTCTTAAAATCACCTAGTATTATTGTGTTGTGGTGTATTTGATTTCTGGAATTGAGAAGGATTTGTTTGATGTACATGGATGAGCCAATGTTCGGGGCAAAGATATTTATGATTGTTATATCTTACTGATTTATGCTTCCCTTAAGCAATATGTAATGTCCTTCTTTATCCCTTCTGACTAGTTTTGGCTTGGAGTCCACATTATCTGAAATGAGGATGGATACTCCAGCTTTTTTGCTGTGTCTGTGTGCATGGTATGTTTTTTCCCATCCTTTCACCTTTAGTCTATGGGTATCTCTTTCTATGAGATGAGTCTCTTGCAGGCAGCATATTGTTGGATTTTTCTTTTTAATCCAATCTTCCAGGCTATGTCTTTTGATTGATGAGTTCAGGCCATTAACATTCAGGGTTATTATTGTGATATGATTTGTATTTCCAGTCATTGGACTCATTCTTGTTTTTTGACATGATTTGGTTTTCCTTTATTTGGCTATTCCTTTAGGTTTGTTCCTTCCATTGCTGATTTGCATCGTTGTTTTTCATCTCTTCCTCATGGAATATTTTGCTGAGAATGTTCTGAAATGACGGCCTTCTTTTTGTAAATTCCTTTATCTTTTGTTTATCATGGAAGGATCTTATCTCATCATCAAGTCTGAAAGTAAGTTTTGCTGGGTATAAGATTCTTGGTTGGCATCTGTTTTTTTTCAGGGCTTGGTAATATTGTTCCAGGCCCTTCTAGGTTTTAGGGTCTGGATTGAAAAATCTGCTGATATTCTTATTGGTTTCCCCCTAAATGTAATCTGATTCTTTTCTCTTGCGGCCTTTAAAATTCTCTCTTTATTTTGAATGTTAGGTATTTTCATAATAATGTGCCTTGGTGTGGGTCTGTTGTAATTTTGTATATTTGGAGTCCTATAAGCCTCTTGTACTTGGTTTTCCATTTCATTCTTCAGATTTGGGAAATTTTCTGATATTATTTCATTGAATAGATTGTTCATTCCTTTGGTTTGTTTCTCTAAACCTTCCTCAATCCCAATAATTCTTAAATTTGGCCTCTTCATGATGTGTCATAATTCTTGTAGATTCTGTTCATGATTTCTTACCATCTTTTCTGTTTGGTCAACCTTGTTTTCGAGATTAAATATTTTGTCTTCAATATCTGAGGTTCTGTCTTCCAGGTGTTCTATCCTATTGGTTATGCTTTCTATGGAGTTTTTAACTTGATTTATTGTTTCCTTCATTTCAAGGATTTCTCTTTGGTTTTTTTTTTTTTTTTTTTCAGTATCTCTAACTCTTTATTGAAATGCTCTTTTGCTTCCCGTATTTGCTCTTTTAACTGTTGATTGGTGTGATCATTTAATTCCTGAATTTGCTCTTTCATCTCCTTGTTTGCTTCCCTGATTGTTTTAATTATGTACCTCTGAACTCCCTTTCTGACATTTCTTCTGCTGTGCTGTCATTGGGTTTTTTGATATAGTATCTAGGTTTGTTTGGGACATTTTCTTTCCTTGTTTTCTCATATTGGTCAGATGTCAGTGGGACTCTGTGATATTGCAGATTTCTTCTATTGGCTTATAGTTTCCCTGTAGATTTCCAGTGTATCACCTCCCAGCCTTCAGTAGCCTGAAGTCTTGGAGTAACTTGATAATGCAGTACTTCTGAAGAACACTGCCCCTAGCCCGCTACTTGTTCAAGGGAGAGAGACCTGGAGAGGTCTCTGGCTGCCCTACCCTGGTCCCAGAGGCTGCTTGTGGGTTGGAGGTCTCTGCTGGCTTGGGGACTTGTGGCTGGCTCTATGTAGAAAGTCTCTAACTGGGCAGTCTACTCCGAGAAGCTAGCCTAGAAAGGCACTTCCCGCCGGAGGGAGCCAGGCTGCTTGGGGAAGTCCCTGGCTGCCCTGTGCTGATTTCTTAAGCAACCTGTGGGCAGGCCAGAGCTGGCTGCGGGGTGGGCCAGAGCTGGCCGCGCTGGTTCTGTGCAGAAAGGCTCTCACTGGGGGGCCTGCTCCGTGAAGCTGGAGAATCTGGCCCTGTGGCAGGAGCCCACCACCAGAGTGCTCAGGGCCGCCTGTGGAAGACTCTATCTCCCCTGTCCTACTCTAATATGCCCCCCATATCTGGGTCTGCCACCCAGCTGAGCTTCACTGGGTGGGGGGAGACTCACCCCTTTGTTCTATTGTAGCCCGAGTCTCTCAATGCCTCCCCTTCTTGAATCCTGGGTTCTGAAGTGACTGGAGATGCAGTCACCCTCTAGTCCGCCATCTTGGATCACCCTGTGGAAAAAGCCTGCAGCTGGAGGGGGGCAAGGCCGCCTGGAGAGGTCTCTGGCTGCCCAACCCTGGTTCCAGAAGCTGCTTGTGGGTCGGAGGTCTCCGCTGGCTTGGGGACTTCTGGCTGGCTCTGCGTAGAAAGGCTCTCACTGGGCGTCTGCTCCGAGAAGCTAGCCTAAAAGGTGCTTCCTGCAGGAGGGAGCCGGGCTGCTTTGGGAAGTCCAGGAGCATCTTTTAGAGAAAAAGTTCTGAATTTCAGTCTTCAAAAGGAGTGAAGCCTGGCCATTGTCAGCTGAGAATGGTTGGCCTCATAAAGTGACCCAAATTCTATGCAAAAACTTACAGATTCATTAAAAGAATAGCTTTAAGGTGAAGGCTCTTTATGCAGAGAAGGTGGAAAACCTGATCTTTGACCTTCAAAGAGGAAAGTCTTCATGATGATGCAGAAGCCCACTGATGAACCTGACTACTACTACCCCCAGTGTAACTGTCCTGCAAGCCCACTGTGGGATCCACCCTGGAATCTACATCTGGATTATCTTCAGGACCTTGGTGCCCATGTCCTCTGAAGCTCTGCCCTGCAAGCAGTTGCCCTGCAAGGGGAGAGAAGTGGGAAGGAGGCTGCTTGCTAGGAAACTCCAAGGAATCCAGCAACATCCTGACTTGACTCTCAGTCACTAATAAACCTATCCCATTCCCCCAATAATGACAAGAAAGCTCACAAGAACAAATGTCTGAAAATTAGGTAAAGTCAGGTTTCCTAGCATGCTCAAGGCTCTGGGTTCTCTCTCCACACTATAAAGAAGGGAGAGAGCAAGACTGGGGTTGGAGCATTAAAATTGAACCCAGAAATGCTTCAGAATTAGCACCCTAGGTGAAAGGAAAAGGCAGTCAAATTATCTTGCGAATGTCTGGTTTCTCCATATTTCTATTTCTCCCACTCTCCTCTTTGGTTTTGGGGGCATATTTCCTTTCTCCCTAAGCTACCTTCCTTCCATCTTCACCACCATTTCAGACTTTCCAATGAAAGTTGTGATAGCCACTTGTATTTTGTAGTCTTGTACGTGCTGAAAGTTTCAAAATGAGAGAGATTTGGTGGTGATCATTTTAGCTATATGTAAAGGATAGAAGTGTTAATATCTGGTCATATACTAAAGCTTCTTCCACAATCAGGAGATAAAAGTTTGCACCAATTGATAAAGGGATTAAGGAGCCTGAGAAACAGCATTGCTTACATGGTTTATTTTCTGTCCAGAGAAGAACAGGAAAATGATTATATTACAAGATGTGTGAGTGTGTGTGTGTGTGTGTGTGAGAGAGAGAGAGAGAGAGAAAGAGAGAGAGAGAGAGAGAGAAATCTGAGTATAGGATTTTAATGGCCACAGCTTTTTTTCAGTGCTGCAGACATTTCATGTCCAATGTGTAAATTCTTGGTCCATTCCCCACTAGGACATTGTGGCAGAATGCCTTTTTTCATGTAGCATTTACTGGGTGCTCTTAGGTGCCAGGTCCTGCAGGTGAGGGCCGGCATGTGGAACAAAGCCCAGTTGCCTGACTCATGGACTCCACCTCTGGAGGCATAGAGGCAGCACATAGAGGTACAACCATGTCCCTTTTACATGCTAGACTATTGGGTCCTAGGAGACTGACAGTGAATTTGAAAAGTGAAGAGTACTGAAGAATGGCAGATGGGTTACATCAGGCCAAGGGGTTATGGCTGCCACCTGCTGTGAGGCAGTTTCTGAGGGAAGAGGAATAGGAGGAGAAGGTCATGGATTAGCATCTGGGTGCCAAGTGACTCAACCAATCATTTCCAAAGCTAAATTTGACCAAAGACAAGTTTGCAGTACCAGTGGGTTTTGAATATGTTTTCAGACTAGAATAAGGAGTAGTGGAGCATCTTCTCCCCCAGTGGTAACAGTCTTTTTTTTTTTTTTTTCAGTAAATGGATAAGCTTATTGGCCCAAAGGTGAACACAAGGATAATGGTGATTAGCAGTCCCATAAGTGGGAGGAGGTAGGGGAGCCACCCATGTAACCCAGTCCAGAGGAAATTAGAGTGGAGCTCGTTCCTACAATGTTCCAGATCTTCTTGTAGGTTTTTTATTTTATCTTGTACAATGCCAGAGTGATTGGTGTAGAAACAGCACTTCTCACCAAGGAACAGGCAAAACCTTCCTTCCTTCGCCATTAGCAGATCCAAACCACAATGTTCTTGCAGGACAACAGCAGCCAAGGAATCAAGTTGAGCCTGTAGATCTAAGATGGTAGGCCTGCAAAGTGCAATGTTAGGAGCTCTGTGTAGCTCTCAAGGAAGTCCACTGTCCAAAATCATGAGGTCAGAGACCCCAATCTTAATCACTGTTGTCCCGTTTTTGCTACTGTGCATTACACTCTTTCTTAATTGTCATTTTAAGCAGTTTACATATATTGACTCCTGAGTCTATATGAACATTAGTTAACACAATTTAACATTGTATCTAAACATGAATTGAAGAAATGCTGACAGAGCTTTTAACTTTCCTTTTGTGTGGCAAAGTGACAAAATGTTTTTATGTTTAACCTTTAAAAAAATCAGGCTCTCAATAACCTTCAGAAATACATTTAACAAATTTTACATATACCCTATTGATGACAGGTCCTATAATAGAACATTAAATGATAGAAATAAATCCCCAATAAATTTTACTCTTTTTAAGTTTATAGACAAGTTTAGTTTGGAGAATAGCAGCTTGATAAATTCCCTGCTTTAAAAACTTGTATACCTGGAAAATATGAACACATTTAATATATGAAGAGTGACCATTTCACAATTACCTTGACATTTTTATCTTACCAAAATTAGTTTTTTAAAGAAAAATTTAGACTCTGTAACATAGTACAATACTCTAACAGTTGTTTAACCATAATTGTATACCCCAATTTTTAAGACTAATTGTTCTAAAGAATAAAACTTAATAGACACAAAGTTAAGAGTAAATTAGTGTTTCTAAGAAATCCTTGTCATTTTACCATATAGATTAAACTTTGGTTTATATCAGAACATTAGTATTTCACCTTAGGAAAAAAACCTTAAATAGCTTTAACTGTGTCACATACATACAAACAGCTTAGTTACATGTAAACTTATTGAAACTTGCCCTTTACAGACTTTCTTAGCACTTATTTAGACCCTCATGTATTTTATCATATAAGCACTTTCTTACCCAGAAACATTTTGTTTTTCACTAAATATATTTCCATATCTATAACCTTTTATTTTTTTCTTTCCTATCTGTTGACCTTTTTGTTCACATTCTGAAACAACTCTTATGAAATTTCTTAATTTATATAAATTACTCCATTTTAATAAGATTAAATATTTTGTTATTTATAGTACTCTAATTGAAACACAGTTGTAACCTTTAGAATCCTTTGTATATAGAATTATACCTGTTAGGACATAACTCTTAGTAACCTTGTTTTTAGTTTAGTGATGACACAAAACAATTTTCTCTATAAACACATTTGAGTAATCCCATGCATGTCAACTCTAATTCACTTATTTTGTAAAAACCAAGATATCAGACAAGTGTCCTGAACAGTATTTGCCATCTTTCTCTTGTTGAAGGAAAGTCCTAGAAAAATTTATGTTAAACATTTTCTTAACATCAACATTTTATTAGTTTGACCACCTAGAGACTTGCGAGTTATTTTCAAGACATTTTACTTCTATTACTTTACCCAATTTAAATTGAACCTTTTTAAATCATGTGAATTAAGAGTATTTGGATCCACTTTTAAATTTTAATTTTAGGAGTGCTCAGTTTTGATACAGACAAAACATGACACCAGACAGCACGACATACAAATAACACAAAATCAAAGGCCTTGAAACTTTATAGGTGAATCTCCATTGCAATGTAACAGATGTTCAAAAACTCTAGTTGAATAAAAAAAAAAATAGAATTGATCAAAAAAGTCATGAGCTCAAAAAAAAATGTAGAATTCAAAAAAAAACAAGAGTCCTGGAAAAATGATATGGCTGTTAATTACATTAGTAAAGCACCATAAAATTTACTTTTTCTGGAGTTCAGGTAAGACTTTTTGGCTCTTTTTTATCTTTTTTTTCCCCTTGGGTTTGAGACCGGTCTCCTACTGAGCCTTCAGGCTTTCTCTATTTACATTTCAATGTAAGCCTTGACTGAGATCAGGATCTGAAAGGGGCCAAAATGTTCTAGCAGAAACTTGATGCCTAGGGCATTTTAACCCTTATTCCTGGTTAGTAATCAATTCAGGTTTGGACGCAGAAAATTGTGAAACAATTATCTCCCAATACTTGTGGGGACTGGGGCTACTATATCATACTCCTTACTAGGACATGCCACTGATGGTTGGGCTGGTTACTCCTTCCACATATGCGTATGTGGGACCTCATGGCAGGAGGACTAGGTAGGCTGGGTGGGGTGAAGTTGGAGGAAGAGGAGGAATTAAGAGGGGGGAGAAGAAGGAGGCATTCGAGTTTTCAGGAAGAGCAGAGAAGCACAAGAAAGAAGAGACTTGAAGATAAGGAATCCGTTTGCCCACTCACTCACGGAAGCTGTGTGCCAATATCTTTGGTAGCCACAATCCACCTTCCCGTGGAGCACAGGCCAATTTGTGATCGGTAGTCATTCCTTCCCAAACTAACATTTTAACATTTACTGGGATGGCCATACAGGGAGGGGGGAGGTTAGAGTCTGTGAGTTCTTGCCAGTATCATAAAACGGCCACCGGGAAGATTTCTCCCCATTTGGAAGGAGGAGGGCGAGGGCTTTCATTGGAGTCTGATGTGGCCCCAGAATACAAGATGGCAGCAATGAGTCTCCCTGGGGTGGTAGTGGGTCCTCCCTATGTGTAGAGGCTGGCTGCCCTTGTGGTTCCTCAACCTTGGGAGGAGCCGATGGAGATGGATTGGGCTCCTCATTAAAGGTCTCCCAACGTTTTTTACTATGGCAAGTTTCTGGAAGGAGATGCAATGGGAGGAGGCGGCGGTTCTTTAGGTGGTGGCTCTTTGGGGAGAAACTTGGAGCCCCCTTTGGGAGGTCCTGGAGAGAAGCAGGCCTTAGGGTGGATAATGTAGGGCAGACTCCCAATGGGGGACCCTCCCCTAAATTGATTTCCCTCTTCTTAACAAGTTGTTTTACATGATCCCATGTGGACCAGTCAAAAAGATTAGCGGCAGGAAGCCAAGGGGCCACCCAAGTAAAGGTGTCCCAGGCTTTTTCCGCCTGTGTATCAGACCACTCAAGGCCCCTACTCTTCAGCATGAGTCTAAGAGCTGAGAGCGCAGCATCACCATGTGTGGTGTGTGTTAGCCGCATCTTTTCGGGGATGCCTTACCTCGGAACTCGCTTGGCTCGATCTGCCAGTACTTTCGGTTTCAAAACTGCCTGTTTGCTTTGACTGCAGTTCAGCCTTGAGGGGCCCGATGTTGGGCGCCAGATGTCGGGATCTTAAGCCCCCTTGCCCTTCTCGACCAGCAGCAAGGGAAGGGGACACTCCCCAACAAGGTCAGACCAGGATAGGTAGGGCCGACTGACTGCCCACTCCCAGCCCTCCTGGCGGAGGACAATCAGACGCGTCAGGGAGACCCATCACAGCAGGAACTCCTCCCCCAGTGGTAACAGTCTTTGACTCCACAGTGTTTTTTCTCTGTGCTATAATCAGCACATGACTGTTAATGAAAAAGATAGGTGGTTCAAGGTCACACCAGGATGATTTAGTCTTCTTCTAGATTCTCATTCAACTTCTGATTCTCTCTCAAAATTTGCCATTCTCTGAAGTTTCTTTTGTCTTTCATCCTGTAACCCTCCATTCCTCCTGGTCTCCTTCACCTTTGACTGTGGTTGCTGCTGGGATGTTGTGAGGACTCAATGGTTATATTCACTGAGTTATGCCCTGAGAAGTGGTTTCTTCCTGTCCTATCAGATGCCACTAATCTCTCTTCACTGTTCAGATCACAGAGGCTACCTCAACCTATCTGGATTCCAGGGAACACTCAGGACTCAAGCATGGAAATAAGAAATGACTCTTAATCCAGGTTGGTGCACCCCTAAAAGGAGTATTGACTTTGCCATCACCACTTTGATTTGGGGCTGTCCCATCCTGACATTTGTTTAAGAATACTTGTAGATTTATATACCAATTTAACAGAAAGTATAGAGTTTCCACATACTCCTCTCCATGCACACATCTCCCTGTTATTAGTGTCTTGTTTTAAAGTGTATACTTGTTATGATTGATGAAAAAATATTGAAATATCTTTTTAAATTAAAGGGCATGGTTTAAATTAGATTTTAATTTTTGTGCTGAATTTTTCTGTGGGTTATGACAAATGTAGATTGCTTTAACCCCATTAGTTTCACACAGGATATTTTTACTACTGAAAACTTCTCTGTGCTTCACCAGTTTATCCTCCCTCCTCTCTCACCTTTGGCAACTGCTGATCACTTTACTATCTCTATGGTTTTGACTTTTCCAAAATGTTCTAGAGTTGGAATGGTATGTCAGATAGTATGTAAATTTTCACAGTGACTTCTTTCTCACATTAGATAAAGTTCCTCCAAGTTCTTTCATGGCTCCATAGCTCACTTTATTCTGTTTCTTAATATTCTTCCACTGTTGGGATACACCACAGTTTGTTCATCCATCACTTAGTGGTGGACATCTTGATTACTTCTAGTGTTTTGAAAGTTATGAATAAAATTGCTGTAAGCACTCATGTAAAGTTTTCTTGTGAATATACATTTTCATCACATTTTTGTTAATGCCTCAGTCTGTAATCACTTTACTATATGGTAAGATTACACTTAATGTTGTAATAAACTGATGAACTGTTTTCCAAAGTGACTATCATTTTACATTTCTACCAGCAATGACTGAAAATCCCTGTGTTCATCTTTGGCAGCATTTGGTACTATTAATTTTTAAAATTTTAGCTATTATAATAGGAATGAGAAGCTATCTCATTTTTGTTTAATTTTCAATGTCATAATGAAAAATGATTTTTAAAAAAAAATTTTAGTTGTTGATGGACCGTTATTTTATTTATTTATGTATGGTGTTGAGAATCAAACCAGTGCCTCACACATGCTAGGCAAGCACTATATCACGGTGCTACAACCTCAACCCATGAAAAATTATTTTGGACACCCTTTTATATGTTTATGTGACATCATCTGTATACCTTTTTTGGTGAAGTGTCAGATATTTTACCCATTTTTAATTGGATTGCTTACTTTAATACAACTGAGTTTTAAGAGCTTTTAATATATTTTATATACCAGTCCTTCATAAAATTTGTATTTTGCAAATATTTTCTCCAAGTCTGTGTACTGTTTATTCAGTTTCTTAACAGCACCTTTCATGGGGCATTAGTTTTTTTTTTTTTTTTTTTTTTTTTTCAGTGAATTTCAACTTGCCAAAATTTTTCCTTCATGGATTGTGTTTTTGGTATTGTATCTAAGAAATATTACCCAACCAAAATTCACTTAGATTTTCTCATTGTGTCTTTTTTTTTTTCTTTTTTTTTTTTTATTGTATACAAATGGGATACATGTTGTTTCTCTGTTTGTACATGGCGTAAAGGCATACCATTTGTGTAATCATAAATTTACATAGAGCAATGTTGTTTGATTCATTCTGTTATTTTTTCCCTTCCCCCCACCCCTCCCACCCCTCTTTACCCTCTATACAGTAGTTCCTTCCTCCATACTTGCTCCCCTCCCTAACCCTAACTCTAACCATTCCCTCCCCCCATTATGTGTCATCCTCCACTTATTAGCGATATCATTCGTCCTTTGGCTTTTTGAGATTGGCTTATCTCACTTAGCATGATATTCTCCAATTTCATCCATTTGCCTGCAAATGTCATAATTTTATCATTCTTTATG
>NW_027632807.1:1439753-1567421 GCF_902686455.1 Sciurus vulgaris | reverse complement strand
TTCCATGGTTTACCCAACCCCACTGCTTCTCTTGAATAGTTAGGTTCCTCTAAGTTTTAGCTATTATAAAAATAACCTGTAAAATATAAAGATCTTACCCAAAACTGGAAAGCTAAGAGTGAGAGTAGAGAAGGATTTTTGGTTGGGGAAGAAATTCTGCTCTCTCCAATTGTTTACCCACAAAATGATCCTTCATTGGAATTCTTTTTCCTTAGAATAAGCTCTGTCCTTGAATGATTTAGACCTCTGCACCATTTTCCTCTTTGTGTCTGTCACACCCTACTCAGCTCCCTCTGTAGGGAGTTGTAGGTGTAGTTGTTCTGAATCTGTTCAGGTGGGAAGCAGTGTCCCCTCCTGATCATCCACCACCAGCACTGGGAAAGAATAGAGGTGGCCAGACTGAAGCTCAGTTGTGGAACAGGGCTGATCAACAGAGAGCAGAGATGTCAACTCTGAGAGAAAAGGGCTCATGCCACAGTCTGTCTCCTGAAAGACACAGTGACTGCATTTTGCTTTCTTACAAAAATAAAATTTTGTCTGTGTGCAGCAAGTAGTGTAAGCAGTCATGTAAGGCCTTCCCCCAACCACAGGATGGAAACTTTGGAGTTTCCAGATGAGGGCAGGGTGGAGTGGGGCTGTTTAAATCTTTTAAGTAACCCACACATCTGATTTCTCTTTCTATAGGATTATTAGAGCCTAGCAGGTCATGTGGTTTATCTCCCAGGTGAGAGAAGGTCATTGTGACTGCATGGTCATACTACAGAGACTAGATAATACTATACTTAGGGGTTTGCACTCTCTGTCTTTGGAGTTAGGAGCTCAATGTAATTTAGGGTAGAAATACTCTCCATTGAATAAGAGATAAACGTGTTCCAGGAGTCAGGGGACATTGATTCAGTACAGCTCTCCCCTAACTGGTTGTGCAATGGGGGGAGACAAGGGTTTTCAGGGCTGGGTTTCTTCTCTGTACAGTGAGCAAATCCCACCACCCTCATGCTCTCAAAGGCCCTTCTTGCTTTTGTAGTTGGGGGCTTCTCCATCTTCTCATGGAGTCTGGTCTCTGGCAGACATTTGAGCAGCAGCTAGAGAGAAGGGCTAAGATGGTACTGTGCTCAGCCTAGTACTGCAAGTCTTCCTGGGTATCCTGTGCAAACCTGTTCTTTTCTTCACAGAGCAGTTAACCAGTAATAATCAAAGAAGTAAATTGTGATTTAAATATGACTCAATGGTCAGGAAAGAAATTGCTGAAAAACACTATGGCTTCTGAATAAGATGATAAATTCACAAAGGTATATGGTCAGAAACTAAGAATGAAATGGTAGCAACAGAAACCTTATGGTGAAGTGTGTGAAATTTGCCACACTTTGATTTGAATGTCCTGGCCTCCTGATTGAGAAGAACTGAGATTTCCCTCACCTTGCTCTCAAAGTGCAAGAAAGATTGCAGATACATTTGGAAAGCTGCATGTGACAGAGGAGCACAGGGGTCCTTTGTGTTCTGGTGAGACCCAGTACCTCTAATTCTCCAAAGTTAGTCTGAAGACCTGCCTCAAATGTGGAATGATTTTGAATGGTGCACAGATGGTCAGTATTTGACTTAGAAGTTCTATGGGATTTTGAAGATAATTTTATTTGAGGCAATAGGTATTCATTTTGATTGACAATTGCCACAAACAGTAGAGTTTTTAAATATGGTTTTGTAAGTATAACAGGCAACTTGACTTAGAAAAAAATAAGTAAAAAAAGTGGCAAAATTGCAAAAGTGACATGAATATAAATATGTGGGGAAACCTTCAAAAACATGATCAGGCAGGAAGCCTCTCAAACCCAGCAATGAACTGACCAGTGTTGGGCCTCTTGCGAGGTGCTGTCAGAAATTCTTTATTCTACCTGCTTCCCCTCTTCCTACCTCTAAGTCTCTGATAATCTTCTGTCTGCAGGAGACTACAAGTGAGCCTGGAGACCAGGATTGATTCAAAACACCCCTTTGGAGACTGGATTTGGCTTCATATTCTGTCTCTACTACTTTCAAGGCCACGGTAATTGGGCAGGAAGTTTAACTTCCTGTGAACCCTGGTATGCTCATCTATGAAGTGGGGATGCTCTGCTCCTTGGGTTCTTGAAAAGTGTCATGAGGTGACATGGACAGTGGTTTCCCAGCTTTATGGTGTAGATAGCTGTTCCCCTGCAGATCAGAGTGGAGTCTGCCTAAAGGATGTATCTATTTTCTCTTCTTCCATAAGCAGCTGCTGATTTTTCCTGTCATCCTTCCTTTGCATTTCACTCCACTTGGGGTGAGTGGGGCTAGTTACAGGCCTAAGAAGCCAGAACACAAGGAGGTACTTACCCTGTGAAGTTGGCTTGAGCTGCTCCAGACAGATTAAGAGGCCCACAAATTACTGATAAGAAGTGATCATGGAAAGCTTACTGCCATCTTGCACCTACAGGGGAGGTAAAAAAATGGAATGAAAAATGAAAAGTCAGTGGATTACTGAAACCTGCTGTGCCTACAGTCAGAACTACCCCCAGGGTTTTTACTTGTAATAGAAAACATCCCCTTTGTCTGTTAGTTTGAATTGGTTTTCTGATCAAATGAAAACAGGAGTGTGGCGGGCGAGACCCGGGGCCCAGGGTTACACCACATGCATCCAAGATGGCAACTGGCAGAGAGACAAAGGGCATGCTGAATGCACCTTGAGAAAAACAGAAAGCATTTACCATTGGCTGTATGATAATTAGTTCAGCCTCCTAGCGCGTGGACAGATATATCTTACATGTATGCTTGAGCTCGTGATCGCTTGACTTTTAATAGGATTGGATGGACATATCTGATTACAATTGCTTATGCACGAGACTGCTTATATATTGAGGGTGTTATGTGAATAAAGAAGAAGCTGCTTCATGAACTTCTGAAGTGTCATTTGTCCCGCTGGTCGGCGGCAAGTGGCAAGTGGTGGCTCTTACGGGGAACAGTGAACACTCAGGTAAGTAATAAAGGAGAAAATTTTTCACTAGCACAGTCAACTAGCAGTCAACTAGCAGGTTTCACTATTTGAGGAAATGGTGACCTTAAGGTTTAACAGAAGTTTCCCCTAGTGAGAGAACATAAAGGAAGGCTGTCCCAAAAGACAGCAAAGGATGTCCTGTAATGAATATGTGTAAGGTGTTATTTGTGTTACCTTTTCTTGTTTGGTTTCTGTTTGTTGT
Organism: Sciurus vulgaris; assembly: GCF_902686455.1. NCBI lineage: Eukaryota > Metazoa > Chordata > Mammalia > Rodentia > Sciuridae > Sciurus > Sciurus vulgaris. Next base: position 1,564,215 of record NW_027632807.1, on the reverse strand, counting down.
TTTTGTGGCAATATGGACATTAATTTGTTTCTGTCTGACTTCCAAAAAACCAAAATTTCAAGAACAGTTAAGAGAAGGGGAAAAGATATTAGAAACTGTAAAAGAAGAACAATCAATTCGAGCTTCTGAAAGAGAAAGTAGATGTTCAGACTCAGAACAGGGATGTGACTCTGAAGAACAGGAGCTATCTGAGACAGTGCTAGAAAAGAAGTTCCCTCAGTGGCATTTAAACCCTACCGCACCATGCCCTCTGGTGTACTATCCAGGTCACCACTCTTTTCCAAGCTGTAGAGGCGCATGTACTTGCTGCACAGGGGTGGCCCCCAGACAGTGGGCTGATGTAGAATCTCCATCAGTGTTCCCAATAATCCCGGTATTTGAAGATCAAAACAATCAGAAATATCATCAAATATTAGATATAAAATTATTAAAACAGTTTAAAGAGACAGTTATGTCCTTTGGAGTACAAGCTGCATTTACATTTCTTTATTAGAGAATGTTGCAAGTCAAAATCTTACTCCAACTGATTGGGGTAATTTAGTAAAAGCATGTTTATCTGAGGGACAATATCTCATGTGGAAGGTGGCTAACCAAGAGTTATGTTCTGATACTGCCCGACGGAATGCAGTTGCGGACAATCCTCAGTGAAATCTAAACATGCTGACAGGCCAAGGACCATATGAAGGGCAAGGAAATCAGATTAATTTCCACCCCAGTGTGTATCAACAAATTAACCCTCAACTTTTAATTTATCATTATATGGATGATATTTTGCTAGCTCATAGAAAAAAACCTGTCTTAGAGCAATGTTATAATTCCTTACTAAAGTCACTGGAAAAATGGGGCTTACATATTGCATTGATAAGGTACAAATGACAGACACCAAAAACTTCCTGGGATCTATCATAAATGCAACTATGGTTAAATCCATAAAAATTACTGTTCGGGTGGACAAACTTAGAACTTTAAATGATATTCAAAAACTCTTGGGTGATATTAATTGGATTAGACCTTACCTTCATTTACCCACCTCAAGTTTGGGCCCCCTGTTTGATATTCTTAAAGGTGATTCTGACCCCCTTTCTAAGTGAGTGTTTACCGCTAAAGCCTCGAACAGCTCTCAGCTTGTTGAAACAGCTATGGAAAAGGCTCATCTTGATCGTATTGACCTAGCTGAGCCTTTATCATTCATTGTCTTGGCCACAAATAAGTTACCCACAGCAGTGTTTTGGCAAAAGGGTCCTATTCTATGGGTTCACATGAATTATGCCCCTAACAAGGTCTTATCCTTGTTTACTGAATCTATGGCAGAATTAATCCTTAAGGCATTAAAAGTATTCCTTCCCACCTTTGGATCCCATCCCTCAACAATCACTACTCTATATACTACTGATCAGATACAATATCTTATTAATAATTCAAATTCATGGGCTATAGTCTTTACTAGTACTTCTGCTGTGTTTGACAATCATTTGCCATCTGATCCTCTTCTCCAATTTTGGAGTCAACATTCTATAATTTTCCCTAAAGTCACCAAAAAGAACCTATTACAGGAACTACCCTTATATTTACTGATGGATCAAAAAATGGTATGGGTGCTATTACTATAAATAGTGTTACAGAAACATTGCTGTTTAATACTCTATCTGCACAACAAATAGAACTATTAGTAGCTATAGAAGTATTCAAAACCCACCATGAGCCTTTTAACCTATTCTCTGATAGCAAATATGTTGTTAATGCTGTTCAAAATTTAGAATCAGCTGGTCTGATTTCCCTCACTTCCACTATTACTAAATATTTACAATGTTTACAAAAACTTATGTGGGACAGAAAAGATCCTTTTTTTTATTGGGCATGTTCGGACTCATACTGGCCTTCCAGGTCCTCTAAGTTTACACAATGATTTGACAGACACGGCCAACAGAGACCCACACATCTTTAATATGCTTGAAAATGCAAAAACTTTTCATTCCAAATTTCACTTAAATGCTTCCACTCTACGTACATGCTATAAAATTACTAAGGCAACAGCTCGGGACATAGTCAAATCTTGTGCTAAATGTGTTACACTTATTCCTAACCCCTCGTTAGGAGTAAATCCAAAAGGGCTTCAGTACAATCATATTTGGCAAATGGATGTAACTCATTATTCAGAATTTAGAAAACTACAATTCATTCTCATGTGTCTATTGATACCTTTTCAGGATTTATTATGGCCTCTGCTCATACTGGAGAAAAAACCAAAGATGTAATAACACACTGTTTACACTCTTTCTCCATCCTGGGGGTTCCCGAACAAATTAAAGCAGATAATGGTCCTGGATATACATCCCAGGCCTTTAAAACAATATTGTTCCACCTTTGGTATTCAACATGTCACAGGAATTCCCTATAATCCTGCTGGACAAAGCATTGTTGAGCGTGTCCATTTAACGCTTAAAACATGCTTTATAAACAAAAAGGGGGAATAGGGGCATCATACAGATCCCCAAAAGACAAATTATCTGTTGCCTTGTTCATCTTAAATTTTTAAAATCTTGATTCTGAGGGCCAATCGGCTGCTGACCATCATTCAGAGCCTAATAAAAAACATCTACCTCAAGTGCTCTGGAAGGACATTCTATCAGGACAATGGAAAGGCCCAGATCTGGTATTCTGGACTCAAGTGTCTGTTTGTGTTTTCCCACAGGATGCACAATCACCAATTTGGGCGACAGAGACATTGGTCAAGGCCTCAACAGAGACTCCAAAACAGGAAGAAGATGAGGAGGCTTCTCCCACTGATGGTGTTGGTGATTTATCGCCAAGTTAATGGAGGAGACTCACGTGAACTATGGGGGATAGTAAAAACATGGCCCTACCAACCCCTTACCAACTCTTCTATTCTATATCCTTCTATTTTTACAACAATTGGCCACATTTCTGCAGTCTGCTCTTCAATGGGGAAAAGAATGGTTTGGGTTTTTGTCCAGGGGGGAGGTCTATTGTGTGTTGTATCTGTCCTGTGCATATAGTGTTTATACAAAATGCATATATATCAGCGCAGAGAAAAGGCCATTATTCACCAAGCTCTCGTTGCAATTGATGCTGGCTTATACCCTCAAGTCTGGTTAAATATGCTGGACCTGTAGTCAATGATGGGTAAGATTCATGGGGAACTCATACCGACCTAAGACAGGAAATGAGGGCTAGAGCCTCATTGTCCAATGACAGGTAAGGATGTTGCTCTGCCTTGAACAACCTAATACAGGCATGGTCTCTTTTATAAACAGAAAGGGGGAAATGTGGTGGGCAAGACCCGGGGCTCAGGGTCACGCCACATGCATCTAAGATGGCGACTGGCAGAGAGCCAGAGGGCATTTTGAATGTGCCTTGAGAAAAACAGGAAGCGTTTACCATTGGCTGTATGATAATTAGTTCAGCCACCTAGCACGTGGACAGATATATCTTACATGTATGCTTGAGCTTGTGATCCCTTGACCTTTAACAGGATTGGATGGCCATATCTGGTTACAATTTCTTATGCATGAGAGTGCTTATATATTGAGAGTGTTATCTGAATAGCAGAAGCTACTTCATGAACTTCTGAAGAGTACGTGTCATTTGTCCCACTGGTCGGTGGCAAGCGGCAGCGAGCCACAAGGGTCATGGAAAAGGGGAGACACCCCTAATGCTTCCAAGGGGATCCACCTCATTGAGAAGACCATGCCTAACCAATGGCACTAATGAAGCTAAGAAGCTGCTCTTCAGTTCTCTATGAGTGACCCCTGTGGGAACTCAGCTGACTCTTTAACAAGACAGGAACAGGCCACTTTGATCAGCTTGATCTTAAACACCTAGCAAAACAGTTAAAATCAAACTTTAGCCATTCTTGGGCATTTAAAAGAAATAATACTTAAATGTAACTTAAGATGTACACTTGTGTTAGACCACTAGAATAAAGACTAAAAGCTACAAAAGAGAGATTCTTAGGCAAATGTGCATGATAACAATCAAAAGAAACTGCCAGAGTCAGAAGTTTTTAGTCAGTTTAATGCCTACAGACACAGGTAGGCCTAATCTATGTTTGCTAGAATCTCTACTAAATGTTGTGTTTACATTCTTGATAACCTAGACAATGTTAAAGTTTCAAAATAAAGGCCTTGTCCTCTCCAGCCTTTGCTAGGCCATGTTATGGGAGCAACTTCTCAGTTCTTCCACCCCCTGGTAAGAAATTATTGACTTCTGTCATCTTTGTGATATGCATTGGCATGTTCCAGATGCTGCAATATTTATTTTGTATCAATCTCACTTCAGTATTCATGTCTTTTTGTTCTTCTGTCGTAGAAGCACCCATCCCCAGATGCCTTTACAACCTGCTCTTCCCCAACCGGACTTCTACCATGGACCCCTCAATTAACCCGATTTCTAAAAAGGGAACTCCAAACTGCTTGCCCCATGCTGCCCCCTTTCAGCTTGAAGAGGTCAGAGTGGTCATTGACCCCCTTTCCCTACAGCAAAGGAGTTTCTAGAATTAGAGGGGTAAATGAAGAATTGAGGACAGGCAGTTAGTGTAGAAATAGGGGATCAATTAAATTGATGAAATGAAGTCCATGAAAACCATCTGCCTTTGGAAGTCTGGAAGGAGAATGGGATTTTTACATCTCACCTGCAAAACCAGCCCCCGTCACTTAGGCAGGAAGGAGAGAGAAGTCTTCAAAAAGAACTGGAGAGCAAAAGATTTTCTTATAAAAAAAGAAATGGGGGAATGTAATGCCTAAATCTGCTCCCCCACCCATCAGGTGCATAATTTTCCCCACCTCCAAACCACTTGTCAATCTGTGAACATCCTGGCTAGCTATTGGTTCATCAGTCACCTTTCAAGTATTCTTCTCTGATATTGGTCCCCTGTTAGCCCGGAGGAATTCAACTGTTTTACTATAGCTTCCCCGCCATTTTTCCCATTCTTCTTCCATCTGTCCTCACTTTCTCTATCCTCCTGGCTTTTCTACTCTCTCTAGCATGCGCCCTTTCTTTTCCTTTCCCTTTTCCTCTCATTTTCTCTCTTACCCTGCAGGGAGACACTGTTTGCTTAATAAACTCCCTTATGTAATTTTCCCATGTCCGGCGTTGTTCCGTGGAAATTCCCTTACAGTACCCTAGGTACATAGGTATATAAAGAAAGAATCTCTGGGTACAGTTGACAGTGGGGAAATCACTTGAAGTTGATGGCATTATGATGATGATGATAACGGAGACTGACAAACAATAGCCTGTGTTCCAACACCTTGAGTGCAAATTGGAAGAAAAAAGGTTTAAGGTACCATTTTATAAACATACCAGACCAATTACTTTCCTGGTATAAAAGTTATTGTGTAAATTAAAAATACAGATAACAAACTCAACCCCAAATTAACAACTTCATTTGGAAGTGCCTTCCAGAAAACAAAACAGAACCTGTTCGGCAGGAGATCTACTGAAAGGGAGTAAGACTTTTAGGCCAAGGGGACGCTGAAAAAGATGATCAATGCTATATTAACATATATTTGTTTTAGGAGAAAATAACTTGCCCCAAGGAAAAATAATGATAACCACTTAAGAAAGAGGTATTCATTCTCTTCTGGACACTTGTTCAAATTGTACAATTGTTACCACCGTTTAACAGTGATGAGTTCTGCTCCTTTTAATGTTGAAGTTTGAACACTAGAGAAGCACACCCAGGCAAGCATATTAAGCAGGTTTTATTTAAATGTAATAATACAGACTTCTCCCAGGAGGAAGAAGGGGGCCATGGCTGATGTTCTAAAGTCCCAAGAAGTGAGCACACCCTACATCTTTTATAGGTTAAAATCTCTTGTTTTCCAGTTCTCTCCCCCCTTATGTCTTCTTCCTGCCTATGTGACTAGGGCTGGTTTTGCATTAAGTGAAAAGCCATGGGCAGGGACAGGGCCAAGGTGATTCAGGAAGATAAGGGCCCAGGGGACATTAATTAGCAGCTCCATGCTTGCAGTCCTTGATAAAGGCAGGTAAATTTGGTAATCAATGGACTCCAGAGATTCTTGACATTCCATTCTTCCAGGGGCAGTCTCCAACTTCCAGAGACAGATGACTTCATGGCTTCATTTCCTCTATTTGACCTGATCCCCTATTTCTACACTACCTGTCCTTAATTCTGGCTTCACAATGAGTCAGCTTTGCCAGATATCCTATTCTGCCTCATGTTCCTGTTAAAAAATCTCACACTAATGAGTATCAATTTGTGCAAGACATGAGAGCTATAAAATATTAAAATGTGATGTTCATTGCTTTTAGGCTATTTCTTTGTTAGAGAAAAAGATTTTAAGTGCAAAAGAATTGGAGGCAGACTTCAAAGGATTCAGAAAAGCCTTCATTTGTTTGCAAACTTGGACACTGTTGGGGCCCATTTTATGGTTGGGGAAAATGACCCTTAGATACAGAGGGGATTTGGGTTATATAGGGTACAATGATGTAATCATTGGAAGCTGTGTATGTGAAGTTTTGACCATCAGGGACTAGTTGTACAGATTAAAACTTTAATAGGGGAGTGGTTGTAAAAAATTCAAGTTCTTATTCTGGGATCCATTTTTTCCTAGAGTTTTAGTATTTGCTGTGCCTCCATTTAGGGTTAATTTGAGATGGGGGAAGGTCTAAGTTCAGGGCCCCTTGCTAATTAGAGAAGGGTCCACTGGGAGAGGCTTAATTTTTGGCCAATTTCCCCTCCCTCCTTCCAAGCCACAGTTTTCCTTGGGGAGATGCCTTTTAGGAATATTATTTTCCATAACCCTTCAAAAATGACTTGAGATCTTGACCAGTCTTGATTTTTATGAATAACCTAAATATATGTGACTAAATTAATGTTTGTCCAAGCCTTATCTAAATGTTCTGTAAAAATTTTTTTTAAAAAGTTCTTATAGGTTTAACCAAAAAGTGCTATCTTTTATACATTACATTTGGCATACAAGGGCAAAATTGCCATTTAAAAAACTGACATATCTGTCTTTAACTAAGTCTAATTCTGATTATGAACACTGTTCCATAAATATATGAGATTTCAGTCTGTCTTTGATTTTTTGTTAGTACTTCTAAGCTCTGCAAGCCTGTAATATCAGTGGATTCTGAATTTTATTATGAAAATTAAACCTAGTTAATGTAAGTGATGCTAACTATTCTTTGTATATTAAGTATACTCATGTTCTTCTAATACAAGTTTTAAAATATAAAACTTGAAAGAGCACTTTACCCAGCTGGTGTTCTCCAAACTCAAGTTATATAAAGTGGTAATTTTAAACTATTGGAGTTCAATATCTACTGATCCCCAGAAAGTCAAAGTGCACACACGGCAATGCAAATCACACAACGAGGTTTTATTGCAAGCTTGAGTCTGGACCCCAACCAGCCTCTCAGACCACTACCATGGCCGAGTGGGGAGCAGCCCCAAGGGATGAGAAAGCACTCTACTTAAGAAATTTCCAATCATTCACATACAAAGACCTGTACATTATTTGTTAACATTGGAACAGCTAAACATTTGTTCTCTTTCGGTTGGGTTCTGCCAATTTGTTTGAATCTCATTGGCTCCTGCCAAAACTGAATGGTCCTGGAAGAAGAAGGGAGGAAGAAGGGGGTGAACTATGCAGGAAATGCGTCAGGGCTAGGCCCCCTCCCCTGTCCTTGATAGATAAGGTTTCTGGGCAGGTGCCCATTTCTCTCTTAACAGCCTAGATAAATCCCGGAAACCCATTAAGTCCTGTTTGTCCTATATTGGTTCTTGAGGGTAGTAACAGTGTGCCCTTCCCTGGGGGGAAGTTTTACGGAGCAGTTCCTGAAATAGCTTGTTCATACAACATGGCTGCATAGATGTCACTGTTGTGCCAGTAGCTCGAGACCCCACAAAGACCATGAGAGACCACGATCAATGCAAGCACAAAGAGTCTTTTATTAGCAAGCTTGAGGCTGTTCCTCCACGCACTCAGGAACTGGTGATGCTAAGAGGCCCCAATCCCATGTTTAGCAGGGTTTTGATACTGAAAGGCAAGCAGGTTTACAATGTTCTTTTTGATTGGTTAACATATAAAATTGTATACAAAGCATGTTACTCTAAGTTCTGGTCATCCTGACCACCGAAAGGATGGTGGTCGATATTTTTAAGTTTGCTTTTGTGCCAGCAAAGTTTGCTTTTGAGTCAGCCACCTGACCTTTACAGATAAGATAAGAGACAAAAATTCTTTGTGACTTTTCTAAGGGGTTGAGGGCAGTTTGGGAAGAGCCTCATATTTACACATGTGTGGGCTCTTTTTATCTTTTCATTCCCCCCTTTTCAAGAACATTTAGAAAGCCAATCTTGGGTCTCTATAGTTTTAACCCTTGCTGCTTCATGGGCTGATATTGGGCCCTTAGCACCATTAGCTGTACTGTATTTATTCTATCTTTAACAAAAGCAATTAACTTATTGATTATACAAGGTCCTATAGTTAAAACTAGTAGCAACAATAGACTTCGGTTTATATCAGAACATTAGTGTTTTACCTTAGGAAAAACCTTAAATACCTCTAACTGATTGTCTCACATACTTGTAACCAACTTAGTTTCATGCAAACTTGTTGACATTTGTTCTTTACTTACACACAGACTTTCTTAGCACTTACTTGGCCCTTCATGTATTTCATCACATAAACACTTTCTTACCCAGAAACATTTACTTTTCCCTTTTACTAAATATATTTTCATACCCGGAAACTTTTATTTTCTCTTTCCTTTCTGTCGACACCTTTTTGTTCACATTCTGAAACAACTCTCATGAAACTTCTGAATTTAGATAAATTACTCCATTTTAACAAGATAAAATACCTTGTTGTTTATAGTACTCTAGCTGAAACACAGTGAGAGGGGGGATGGTAACTCTAATTCCAAACCTAAGAGCTCCTTGGAGCTTTGCAGAACTGGAGGGGGAGCAGGGGGAAGTGATAAGGAAGCAGAGGGAACGCTCACCCTCTGGGTTGGGGTTTTACATGTTAGGACATAACTCTTAATAACCTTGTTTTTAGTAATGACACAAAGCAATTTTAAACACTTTTTAATTTACCAACCTATGGAAACACCAATAATGTTTAAGTATGTTACTCCATGGAATTTAGGACTTAAGAGTACTTAATGTTATTTAACAGTTAGCATTTTAACTTTGCAAATTAATCAGATGTCACTATCAAACACATTTGAGTAGTCCCATACATGTTTAATTTAATTTACTTATTTTGAAAACAAAACAAAACAAGATATCAGACACCGCAGCAACCTCGGTTCGAATCCGAGTCACGGCACCAGATGTTAGTTTGGAAAAAAGAGGCGTGCAGTTATGGTTCATCGCTAGCTCCCAGAAACGCTCCACAGATACAGGTCTCATACAAGGAACCATTTATTTGAGCAGACGAATTCACGTATGCATGGGGAAAGGGGGAAAAGCAAAGAGGGAAGATGGCGTATGGTTTGTCTCAGACATAGGAATTTTGCGGGCTGAGAGGAACCAATCGCAGAGGAGAATTCTTACAGACTGATGGGCCAATGACATAGTGGGACATAATGCTGGAGGCAGGAAGCAACGTAAGCCAGAAATTCCTGTAATGTGAGAGGCGGGCTAACGCAGATTGACAGGTGGTGGGGAGGATGGGAAATTCCTGTAACCGGAGAGGTGGGGAAACGCAGATTGACAGGTCATTGGGAGGTGGGAAATTCCTATCACGGAAGAGAAAGATGGCTTTATATCTTACAAGACAAGTGTCCTGAACAGTTTATGCCATCTCTTTCCTGTTGAAGAAAAATCCTAGAGACAATTGATATTAGACATTAACATCAGCATTTCATTAGTTTGTCCACCTAGAGACTTGCAAGTTATTTCTAAATACATTTCACTTTTATTAGTTTACCCAATTTGAGTTGACCTTTAAATCACATGAATTAAAAGTATCTGGATCCATTTTTAAATTTTAAATTTAAAAGTGCTCAGTTTCGATACAGACAAAACATGACATTAGACAGCATGACATACAAATAACACAAAATCAAAGGCCTTGTAAAGTTTATCTCCATTGCAAAGTAATAGATGTTTAAAAATAACTCTAGAGTTGGATAAAAATAGAACTGATCAAAAAATCATTATGTAGGATCAAAATTATGAGCTCAAAAATGCAGCATTAAAGAAAAACAAAACAAAAATCCTAGAAAATGAGTTAGTTCTGTGTAGCAGTCCAAGAGTTTAAAACGGACACCTTTTTTTTTTTCTGTCTCAGGTTCCCCCCCCCCCACACTCATCCTGCTGAGACTGCTGCACTTTACATTGCAATGCAGATTTCAGCAAGGCCAGGCAGGGAAAATTGCCTAGGACCTTTTAACCCTTTTTTTCCTGGTTGAGAAATCAGGTTAGGTTTGAATGCAGAAAATCATGAAACATTATTTCCCACTACTTTTGAGGAGTAGAGCTGCTATATTATACTCCTTACTGCCATGGGTACTCCAAGAGTACAGAGGGGGAGGGGCAGATGGCAGGAGACCTTTGTTATTATTAGTGTCTCTGTACTCCTCCTCAGAAGTTACAATGTTTGAAGTGAAGGCCTGGGGGTCGTTTTCTTGTCTTTTGGTTTCACCTTAAGCCTGCATTGCAAGTTGGGAGCTGCTGAGCTCTCCACCTAGGGGGATTGGAGTAAACAAATCTCTTAGGAACAAGGAGTAGGACTGTAAAGTAGTCTGCAATGAGTATCCCTAAGCCTAAGAATAGGGGACCTGAGGGAGGACAAAGGGAGCCCATCCCCCCACAAACAAAGAGGTGCTCAGTACAGACTAGTGATGGCTAACTATGTGAACAAAGGGAACCTGGGCATTTCCATACTAATTGTTCCAGGTCTTAATCCTACAATTTGGATTCCTATGTCTGACCAGCAAGGGAAGGGGAGCATCCAGGAGGGAGTGAATGTGCAGGAGTATTGTGTAGCCCATTTTACCCTCCACAAATGAAGAAACAGAAATCTGCACCTCAAACAGATGTGGGGTGCATGGAGAGAGAAGCTTACTTACCTCACTCGGTGTAGATCTTGATGAAGATTGGCTACTCCGTGGAGCAGAGTGTAGCCAACCCATCCTCCTTTAGGTGGTCCACACCAGCGTTCCATCCTCCAGCACAGACCTCTGAGAAGTGACTCAGGAGGAAAGTCTTAGAAGTCACCTGAGCCTGTTCCCTGTGTAATTCCAAAAAAATGACATGAATTTGACCATTGATTAGTATTTTTCCGTTCCATTAGGAGATTTATAGACCCGTTTTCCTCCAGATGAGAGATGAGAAATTTAAGAGTGAGAAACAGTGAGAATAGTAGCAGACTAAAACAATGAAGAATTTAATATGGGACAAGAGTAAAGACCATACGGTACAATTCACAAACAGACAGACATATAGTGGGCTAGATCAAAATTGGCTAGTTGGTATTTTGTCGACAAAAACAAAAATTTCCAATTGCGACAAAGAGTAGCCCAGATGCAACACAAAAGTTGCCCAGATGCGACAAAGAGTCGCCCCGATGAGTCGAGGGGATGTTCCTGAGACCCTGCTGTGTCCTATAGCCCATGCGCTAGGACTTTTTCAGCCCAGTACCAGAACCTGCAGGCAATCCAGACAAGAAAAAAAAAAAATGCCTCAATGCCTTACTCACCAGCCAATGATGTCACTTATGACTCTATGATCAGGTGTCTGGGTGGGCTTGGGGTATCCTGGGTGAGCCACCAAGATGTGCCCAGCGGCTCAAGACCCCACAAAGTCCACCGGAGACCACGATCAATGCAAGCACAAGAGTCTTTTATTAGCATGCTCGAGCCTAGTCCTCTGCACACTCAGTAACCGGTGACACTGAGGCCCCTAGAACATGTTTATCAGGGTTTTTATAATTAAAGGCAAGCAGTTTTACAGTGTTCTTTTTGATTCATTAACATATAAAATTGTATATAAAGCATGTTACTCTAAGTTCTGGGTCCCCATGACCACCAAGAGGAGGGTTGTCATTATTTTTAAGTTTGCTTTTGTGTCAGCAAAGTTTGCTTTTGGGTCAGCCACCTAGCCTTTACAGATAAGATAAGAGACGAAAATTCTTTGCAGCTTTTCTGAGGGGTTGAGGGCAGTTTGGGAAGAGCCTCATATTTTCACAGGTGCGTGCTCTTTCTATCTTTTCATCACTTTGTTCTCAAGAATAGGAACAAGGTCAGTTTTGACCAGCTTGGTCTTAAACACCTGGCAGGAGAGTATAGCCTGAACACAGTCCTACAGGAACAACTAAAAGAAAAAACAATCACTTTTTTTAATATAACTTAAAATGTACACTTCTGACAACCCTACAAAAAGTAAGTGAAGCTGGAGACTGTAAAAAAGGATTTTATATGTAAATGCCTAATAAGTATCACAAAGGATTCTAGACACACACGTTTTCCTGTGTTTCAGAAGCTGGCTGAAAAACTAATTACTACTGTTTTAATTTTTTACACAAAAAATAATGCATTACTGTCTTGTTTATTTTCCTAGCATAAATCTTGCCCTATATGTACTTTTTTCAGTCACCTGCCAACTACCACCATGGACCTCTGGACTGCTAGGATGCTAAAAACCCTTAACTGTCCATACCAAACCTGACAGAAAACAAGAACTTTAGGTCACTTCCTTTTGACTTTGCCATCTCTCAGCAGGAAACATCTTTAAAATGTCATTGCACATTTTTCCATAACAAATAAAATGTAGAAATTGACTGTGAGGAAATGTAGCAGTGGTCCACTTCACCTGTTGAATATAGCTCTGAGACTTATTTTTAAAAGGGGCATGTTTTCCTTTTTCCTGTTCTCCCTCTTTTTCCTCTCTATCCTGGGGGCAGGGAACAAGATTACCTTCAGTTATCTGGGTTCCACAGGAAGAAGATATCTGTCAGAGGATCTAGGAAGTGAATATCTTTGAAATTAACAAGTGAATGTTAACACATCATCTGGGCATCCTGGGACCCACTGTCAGGGCACACCTAAAATGTAACCTTTGAATAGCCCCTTTAAAGTACCCTTTTTCAGCCCTGCACTGTGGCTCTTTGGCAGTACACTTGCCCGGCATATGTGAGGTCCTGGATTCAATTCTCAGCACCACATAAAAATAAAATTGTATTGTGTCCACAACTTAAAAAAGAAAAAAATATCCCCTTTCTCCTTCAGATGGGGAGAATCACAGTCTCTAGGACAGGAGTCCCCTGTGCTTCTCCTTTGCTAGCAAAGCAATAAAATTTCTTTTTACTTATCTCAAAACCATGTACTCATTATTGACTTGACACTGGGGACAAGGACTGACTTTTGCTTACACTTGGACACTTGGTTAGGGTTGCCAAGAGAAGATCAGGGCTCCTGACCTGGCATATTGTGACTCATCACTGATTAGCAATTGTGCATCTGAATCCACATCCTCATATTCAGGCAGTGAAGGGGGGAGTGGACTCCAGCAGACCAGAGTGGCTTAGGCCATGGCAGAATAATTTTAGGGTCCAGGAGGGAATACTCTTTTGTTTTCTGTTTTTGTTTTGGGGAGACTGCTTACTGTTTTGAAATAGTGACTGGAAACTAAGTCATTCTCCACACCATAATTGTGAACAAGAACAGAGCCAGTATCTAATACATGTAATTAATTCATTTTCCAGAACACATGGACATTTTTAAATGTCACAACTGAAAGGAATATTTGTAATAGAAGTGAACTATTGAGAAAGGTTGTGTAAGTTATCCCATTTGTATCTAAGAAGTGGCAAAGCCCAGGTTGAATTCAGGTAGATCAGCTACACTGTTGGACCCTAATTCATGATCCTGTCCCTCACATGTTCTGCACAGGAAGCCATAATTAGTGACGGGAGAGACTGTGATGACCCTCAGCTTCTTTCCTCACTCAGAACCAGGAATATGTCAGCAATAATAGGGGCAGCAGCTCAAGGTGTCAGCCTGGTACCCACAGTGTACTCTCATCAGTGGCAGCATTTTGACCTCACAAAATGATTGACATAGTTTTCCATTTTAAAAAAGAGCTCTTACATTCATCATGTTCCACAGTTCTCACAAGGCCTAAAGAAAATGTTACCTACATATTATTGGTGAAGAAATGGAAGTGCTGAGAAATTAAGGGATATGTCAATGGCCTTGAAACTAGTAAGCAGCAAATCAAGGGCTACCTTCAGGGCTTCTGTTAATCATGGACCCTTTTAAGAGAAAATTCTCATTATTTTTTTGATAGGAAGTATAGGGTTATAGAAAATAACATTTCTACAAGACAACCCTCAGGAAAATGGACAGTGTGACTTGGGAGGAGAGAGGCAAATTAGTCAAACCTCTCCAAATAAATCCTTTCCCAATAACAATTGGCCCCAATGGAAAAAGTAAGTTTTCATCCCTTCCCAACTTCCCAACCAATAGGCCCTGAAGGGAGCAGGAAAACACTGAAATTCTGAGCCCTATATTTTTACCCTTTCCCATTGCTGATCCAAATAAGGAATAAACCTGTTTGAGAAAGGAGGTGGAGTGTTTCACCTAATTCCTGTAAAACACCCTGGGAGGTTTGCTTTCCAGGTTCTTTAGTTGGTCTTCTTCTTCCCTTCCTCTTTGATTTATTGAACCATGATGGAATATTTTTTTTTAATTTTTAGTAAATGTTTATATATATGTTTTTAATTTCCAGAACATAGCTAAGGTGAACTTCTTAAAATCAATCCATTTATGAGACACGTGGAAACGTTATTTATTTATTTTTTCTTTTTATTGTTTGTTCTATTTAGTTATACATGACAGCAGAATGCAGTTTGATTTATTGTACCTAAGTGGAGTATAAATTTTTATTTCTCTGGTGGAAAAGTTCTTCACTAAAAAATGTATGCATAGTTTTCTTTATCATTGCCAATTCACATTGTATGATTGCACTGATAATTAGAAATAATTCATATAAAGAGGAAGTCCTCTTCATTGTTGTTAATGAAGTAGAATTAATTTCTACTCGTAACATTTTACTTTAGGGATCATACCAATTGCTACTTATTGAAAACATATGTAGTTCACTGTTTCTCCATGGTTCTATGGTGAAGGACAGTTTTTAAACTTTTCCAAACTGTTGTAAAACAACACTCATAAAATACAATAAAAATGCATATGTAGAAAAATGAGATGAAAACATCTAAGATACAAACAATGCAAATCATATGTTGGTTTGTGTGACAATGTTAGATGGTATACCTGTTTCTAAAGTTTGAGTCTGGATTCCTGTGCTTAGCTTTTTTTGACCCAGGAATGGTCTGAAGCATCCACAACTGCATCTGACATGTGGAGGAACATCCCTATGGAATGTGGGACCCCTCTCTCAGGGTGGTTGGCCATGACTTAGCAGTGCAATTGTCCTTCTCAAGGGACCTGCTGGAGAGGTCCTTGAAGGTAGATTAATAGCCCTTATCCAACACTGAATATCCCAAGAGTTTAAATTTATGTTAAGGTTATCTCTCAATATTTGCCCTGTTAGGAATTAAAACTGAGGATTTAGATTACATTCACTTAAAATATTTTAAACTGGGGCTGGAGAGATAGCTCAGTCAGTAGAGTGCTTGCCTTGTAAGCACAAGGCCCTGGGTTCGATCCCCAGCACCCAAAAATAAATTTAAACATATTACATGTTAACACACATAGTATTTTTAGTAAAATATACTTTTAACACAAAAAAAATCAATGGAAAGAGTGGTATTGTAAAATTTTGCAAATTTTGCTGTTTGGTTAATTAGAACACAGCTGGATTCCCCTCTTTATACATTTTATTTTCAACTTGTATCATGTAACTTGTGGAAAAGTCAACTCTATACTCTTGAGAGAATTAGAATAAAAAAAGGCAAATAGCATTTTGCTATTACAATAAAACAGCTTTGAGCCTATGGTACCCAAGAAGCAGCTCTGGTGTCCCAGAATCTGTCTTGAAAATGCTGTTCTGTATCATTACTTTTTACCATGCTCTAGGGCTCACAGTGAATTGTTGGTATATAAAAATCTTTCACTTTTTAGAAATAATTGTTTTGTTCTTGTGGTTATCTTCTTTTAGTTCCTTGGTCCCTTGATTTTTAGTTAAACTTGTACTACATGAATTGACATGTTTTTTTGTCCTTATACTTTATTGAGATATAATTGATTTATAAAAAATTGCACACATTTAGCTTGTGCCCTTAGGAATCTTCAGAACATCCAGGATAATAAATGTATCCATTCCCCCTGAATTTCCTGCTCCCTCTTTATTGCCTTCTTGTTTGCAAGAGAGTGCTGCTGTGTCTTTTCAAGTTTCACGTGTGTATCCATTTTTTCCATTTTAGTACTGATTATTTCTTTATGTATATTAAAATTTTGTTTATTCATACACTTATTCACATTTGATATATATGCAGAATTTAGGTCTCATCAATGCAGTTGTTGCAAACATTGCTCTGTGGTATTTTTGTAGTACTCTTTCTGCATTGTTCTTGATTAATGCCCTCTGAAGCTTCTTAACTTTATTCTTCATTATTCTGTTCCTCATTTTTTTTTTGCCTTCATGATTTTATAATGGTCCAAATAAGTCACCTTGGCTTTCCTTTCTCTGGCATCAATCTTCTCAGCCCATTTTGTGGCTGCCCATTTTGTTCTGGATATCTGCCTTCTGCTTGTTGAACACACTTCTGGTGGACACTGTGAGGGAACTTAAGCATGAAATCAGTGAGCTGCACACATTTGAAAGGCATGGCCTGTCTCCCTACCTGAGTGCAAGGTCCATCAACCAAAGCCCTGTTCTGATCAATAACATCTACAATTGCAACCAGCTTTTCAGCATGAGGCCCAAAGGAGACGTAGGCTACCTGGCCAACCTCTTCAAAATGCCTGAAAACCATGCCGGTGGGGCTGGGTGAGAAGAAGCTATATTTGGCACTTTTTAGGAGCATAATGTTTAAGATTATTATGTGCTTTTATGAATCGACACCTTTCTCCCTAAATGACCATCTTTATTCCTAATATGATGGTATCTACCTAGAAGTCTACTTTGCCTCATAAACAAGGAATCAAGAGTAGCATCCATAGTAATAGGACTGAGTGATATCATCATATACCTCCTGACATGGTACATGGGGTAGGTACCTAAAACATAGTCATGTATTGATGGGGACAGCTCTGGCCTTGAGCACCTTCTCTATATTAGGGATGGTTCCAACACCCTCATATCTTCATGTCCTATCCTCCAGACCATTCTGCCAGTGATGGTGTTTCTCAGTTTACAGATGATGAGATACTCAGGTGGGACATTTTTTGCCCAGTGTTGAACCCAGGATAGAGAGCCCAAAGTCTGACTTCAAAGCTTTGTTTGTTATGTTGACCTGTTCACAGTGCTCTGAGGTGGCAAACTGTGAGCTCATGTTGTCTTTCCTTGGATGTAATAAATATTTTCTTCAGAGGGCAAAGTCTCACAACCATGTCTTATGATTTCTTCTCTTCTCAGCTGAAATTATTCTGTGTAAATCTCATTGTGGCTTATCATCTGCAGTGTCATTGGAATTTTCCCATGTTTGCTGGATAAGAGACTCTTTTTCCAGGTTCACTGTTTCTATGGAGTGACTGAGTTGTATTCTAATCAAGCCAACAACACTCCTTGTCAATGATTGAATCATAGCTTCTGTCACAGTATGCTTACACAGGGGTTTATGTAACTGATAACACCTATAACACCAGTATTTGTAGTTCACAGAGCCTTTCAAACACATGGGCTGGGTGAAATGTCCCCATGCATAGATAAGAAACTGAGTTTCAGTGAGATGTGTCACCAGTCTGAGGTCACTCAGCTAGAAAGAACAGGACCAGGGTAGGACCCAGGCATTTTGACTACAAATCCATTACTTGGACATGGTCAATCCTGCTTACTTGGAATCCTGGAGTAGTCATCTCTCCCAGGATGCTCTGGACCAATCCTTCTGTAGACACTGCTGCATTCTGAGCTGTTTCTTTGTTTATTGCTTTATTTTTCATCACCTGAATTTTCAAACATACATGAAAGCATGGTGTGATACATTTCCATGTACCAGATCCCCTGCTTCAGTATTTATCATTACCTCTGGATTGCATGGTTGACAGTTTCAACATGTAGCTGTAAAGGATAAAATTTCCTCATTATTTACATTTTACTTACTATTGTACCTTTCTGTTTAACAGTTAGCTTGAGGGCTGGGGAGATAGTTCAGTTGGTAGAGTGCTTGCCTCGCAAGCACAAGGCCCTGGATTCAATCCCCAGCACTGCAAAAAAAAAAAAAAAAAAAAAAAAAAATTGGCTTGGATCAAAGTATAGATAAATGCTACACACTGTAGTTTGTTGAGCAGTGTCTTAGTTTATTCCTCTATTTTCCCTTTTAATTTAATTATTTTGGTACCAGGGACTGAGCCTGCAGTGCATAACCACTGAGCCACATCCACAGCATGTTCTATTTTTTGTGACAGGGTCTTGCTTAAGGCTTTATTAAGTTGCTGAGTCTGGCATTAAACTTGCAATCTTCCTGCCTCTGTCTCCAAAGTCAAGCTACTGGGATTACAGGTATTTTTTTTTCAATTTATTTTTATATAAATAACACAAATGCGAAATACACAAACATTGTGCAGGGGGTTAATTTACATCATATGTGTAGTTTTGAGGTGTATATTCATACATACATACCCACACATAAAATCTTGTGATATGATTCTTTCTAGAAGAATACTTGTTCTTTGGGGGCAGAACCTGAACTGACTGGGAAACTCTTTTCCACCCCATTCTACTGCTCTGGCCCCATGTCTTTTAGGAAAATTGTGGGGAATTTGGAACCTGGATTTTTTTCTATTCTTACAGACTTGGTTTCTGAGAAACCAAGGACTTTGCTCATCTGACCTTTAGTTTAATGGGCAGCTGAATTTGGATAGTCTGACAACTTGGTAAAAAAAAAAATCACAGCGTTCATAGTAGAACAGGACTTTGGAGAAGTTACTGCATAGAAACCTGAAAATTCATTGGACATTCAACAATAAGGTTGTGTGTGTGTGTGTGTGTGTGTGTGTGTGTGTGTGTGTGTGTGTGAGAGGAGAGAGAAAGGCAGATCAACATTTTAGCAACATTTCAGTACACTGAAATAACAAGACTTGAGACATAAATAATGTGGGTTTTGATTAAACATTTAACAAAATCAGATTAAGATAGCCACAAAAGTCTTCTGTGGTGAAGATTAGTTGCTTGAAACTAACTCATACATTTAGCAGACCTCAACTGCATACCTCCTTGTATATTGAACTTTGGTGATTTCTGGGAGAGTGAAAAGAATGAAGACCAACCTTGGGGTTGGGGCACAGTCATAGACACTCTAAAGGGCAGAAAATGTGGTGTTCTATGACAGGCCAACCGACTTTCTTCCTGGAACCTTTCTCCTTTTGCTACCTATATGCCCATCCAGGCAACCTGCCATCCCCAGCGAACATGCAGCTCACTTGAGCCTACTTTCTTCTAAGTTGTCTTTGCCTGTCCAGTGCTGTCATGGGGTCCTAAATTATTTTTCTCATGGGCCTGTCTCTTCTGGTCTCAGACTGTCAATTTTATCTTTGGGGACTTTGTATTTTGGATAGCATTAGCCATAATTCTTGGGCTAAGAGTCCAAGCATCCCTAAGCTCTACCCTGAATCCCACCACTTGGAAGCTGTACAATCACATTTCCTTTCCTTGCTGCATTTTTATCAGTGAGAGGAAATACATGCTGGATGGAACCTATTGATCTTGTCCCCATGGCAATATACTGACCTATGAAAGTCAGATGAGTACTGGACTCTGAACACTTAACCTTCTATCTCTGTCCTGTAAAACACTGGACTGCCCCAAAGAAATAAGTTCCAGATGCTTGCAACAAGTGGGCCATGACTTGTTAAAATTTTCAAAAAGTAAGATACCCCCAATGTAACATATACAAATCCATACCTCCCCTGTAATCTGAACCAGCTTTCTGCCCAGTAAGTGAGCCATCTGACTCCTGACCTCACTGGTGAATAAAGCTTTGGCTGAATACATGAGGACTTCACCATCTCATTCACTTTTGGGTTTATAATTTTACTATTTGAACTTATTTGAAAGTGACATAGGTAGTCCCTGAATATTCATCATTTCACTTAGTTTACTCAGACTAAGTATGTAACTCTCAAAATGTGTGACTCTAAATCATAATTATAGTAACTTTATTAACTCCTTGAAGTTATATCCATTTGATATGATTTTCTTATTTTTAGTTAAAAATCTCTCAACTTTAGTAACTTTGAACAACTAAGAGAAAAGTTGTATGTCTGTATGCTGTACTGTATTTAATGTTTATAAATCTGACCAGGGCAAAGTGTTGTAGCTCAGTGGCAGAGTATGTCATTATTGCATGTTGAGTCCCTGGGGTGATCCTAGGCACCTCTGACACTCACATATGTGTGTGTGTGCACACACACACACACACACACACACACGAAACATTTACTTTGAGAACATTAATGCTCTTTGGAAGCATACTGGGTATTAAACCTGGGGGCACTTTACCTCCTAGATACATTCCAGCTCTTTTTATTTTGAGATAGGTTCTTACTAAGTTGCTGAGGTTGGCCTTAAACTTGCAATGCTCCTCACAGGTATAGAGCACCACACACTGCTGAGAACACTAATACTATTTTAATATTATTTCTATTTACAAACGTTTACTGAAAGTGCATACACTGTAGAAACATCAGTGTCAATTTTTCAATTTGTGAGTGTAAGCAGAAATAACCAATACAGTTTTGTCACCATAACAAAAATACAAATAATCAGGATGGAAGCAGACCTCAAATGGATCAGCAAGCTTTTCTTTATTCTGCAGCAAAGTCCATCAATCAGGCATGGGAGGGCTCATTCTCTGGGTATGGAAATGCCCCCAAGGTTATAGAATGAGTCTGAGTTTTACAGTTTGCAATGAGGGTTAATTAATCTGGAGACAGCAGATGTGCTAGTCAGAGAGTCAGGGACCTAATGGTGCAGGTTATAATTTTAACTCAAGAAGGCTGTTGTAAAATCTTTGAAATGCATTGCAACTGGGAAAAGCTCAGAACTAGGTATTCACTGGTTATCTTCCTCTGGGATCCACTTTTTCTAGAGCTTCATTATTTGCTTTTCTCCTTCCAGGACTCATTGGCAATGAGAAAGGGTAAAAGTCCAAGACCCAGCATTTCAGTATTCACCTCCTCCCTTCTAGACCCATTGTGATTTGGAAGGGGTGTGTGTTTGCTTTGGTGGAGATGCTGGGGATGAACCCAGGAGGAATCAAAGTTTGTTTTTTTCCTTAGGGACTATTGTTACTTGGAAAGGATATACTGGGAGAGGTTTAATTTTGACTAAATTCCTCTCCCTCCTCCCAAGCCACAATGTCCCTCCATTTTTTCCTATACTGTCTTGCAGGAATAATATTTTCATAACCCTTCAGTGAGCATGCTAGGTGTAAGCTCTTGGTCCACAAATGACAGAGGCAGGATACAGGAAACAAACTTCTCAGATCAGCAAGTTTTCCTTCATTTTGCTGTGAAGTCCATCGATCAGCCATTGGAGGCCCTATTTTCTGGGTAAGGAGTTGACCCCATCCCGGTCACAGAAGGTGTCTAGGTTTTTATAGTTTCACTGGAGACTGTGGACACAGTTTGAACAGTCAGAGTTAGTTGTACAAGTTAAAACTTTAACTGAGGAAATTAGTTGTAAAGTTTGAAACTCATTATCTGGGAAAATGAGAGTCCAGATTCTGAGGGATGATTACTCAAATATTGCCCATTGTCCACCCCCACCCATTCATTGTTTCCCAGAGTTTTAATATTTGTTGTGCCTTCATTTAGGGCTAATTTGCAATGGGGGAAGGCCAAATTCCAGGGCCCAGAATTTCAGTTTTTCCCTCCTTTCTTCAAGATGCACTGGGGTTGGGAAGGGGTAAATATTTGCATTTGGTGAAGATGCTGGGGATAAGCCTGGGAAAGGATGAAAGTTTGCTTTATCTCCTCAGGGCCCATTGTTATTGGCAAAGGATGTTCGGGAAGAGGTTTAATGTTTGGCTGATTTCCCCTCCCTCCTTCCTAGCCACACTGTCCCTCCATTTTTCTTGGGGAGATGTGTCGTAGGAATATTATTTTCCATAATAGGTTAACTTGGTCTGATGTAGACAATTTACAAATACATCTAAAATATATGTGCTTTCAAAACATACCACAAACATATGCATACAGGTGAGAATACAGACAGATGGAAATAAAGATCTTGTGATTGTTGTTTGTTTTAAAATTGTAGTCACAAGGGCTGGGGAAGGAGCTCAGTGGTAGTGTTTGCCTAGTCAGCTGGAGGCCCTGGGTACTACCTTAAAAAAAAAAATTAGTCATGAGACAGGTACAGGAATTTGGTAACTTATAAAGGTGATGGGGATCAGTAGAGAAAGCAGAGGCCCCAGAAACAGTCCAAGTGTCAGTTTTTAATCAAAGTGACTTGATATTGGGCTCCTTTAAAAACCCTCTAAAACATCTGATTATTGGGTTCATTCTGGGACACACATATCCTTTTAACCTTTTTCTCTCCTCTCCACAACCTCCACTGAGAACCACACCCTGTAAATTATTCATTTTCAAACAAGTCATTTATTAGGTTAAAAATGGGAGAGGGGGTGAGTTTTTATCACAAAGAGACAGAGGAGGGCTGGGAGTGAAAGAATGGACATTTTTTTAAGCTGTCTGAGGTCACCCTCCCAGTTATCTTAATTCCCTAAGGTCACTCTCCCAGTTATCTCAACTCCCTAAGTTCTTCCTCCCCTTGTCTCAACTCCCTAAGGTCACCCTCCCAGTAATGGGAACAAAGCCCTTAAAGCTGTTCCAAGAAATAGCCCCAAACAGAGAATAAAAGGGTAAATTGAGCCAGATAGCCAGATAGTGCTCAAACAGTAGGATTACCAGAAACTATCGACCAGAATCTACGCCCTGTTGTAAAACATTGTAAAACATGTTGTATGTTATCAGCAAACCCAGACCCCCTTTGAAATTTCCCGGCAGCTTTGTTCCCCCTTTTCCCCCTTTCATGTGCGACCCCTCCCGATGTGTGGTCTCTGCCTTTATAAACCTACAAGATTTTCTGCTAGGGACTCGACTCCTCGAGTTGGGTCCCAGTGCGCTGGAATAAACACCTCTTGTGGTTTGCATCAAGTGATGCCTCCTGCGGTTGATTGGGGTTGCCATCAATCCATGGGACAGAGTTGGGGTTTCCTTATTGGGGGCCTTACAGGAGAAGAAAGCAGTCAGTGGAAGAACTCAGACTGAGCCTGTGTGAGACCTTGGGTTCTGGTCTCCAGCAGCAAGAGTTTTAAAAGGAAACACAGGAAATAAATACTGTATAATTTTTAGCAGAAAGGAGTTTGGAGAACCCAGTGTGATGGTGCAGGCCTGTCATCCCAGTAAATGGGGAGACTGAAACAATGGATCACAAGTTCAAGACCAACCTCAGAAATTTAGGGAGACCCTGTATCAAAATCAAAAATAAAAGGTCTGGGTATATATGTAGATCAGTACTACAGCACCCCTGGGTTCATTCCTCACAGGGGAAAAAAAATTCAGAAAGGAGTTTGGCTAGACATATTGATCTATTGAATGCCTTGGGTAGGATAATACCTATCTTGATTTCCTTTTATTGTGGGGGAAGGGTCCTTTTTAGTTTCCTGAATTACACACACACACAAACACACACACACACATACACACACACATATATATATATTGCAGTTGCTATAGGTATTCTGAGACAGATAGATGGATTTTAAACAGCTTCCAGAAGTGTATTTTTGTCTTTGTGATCCCTTGATATGCCAAAATAGTAAGGCCTTTGCAATCTCAAGCATCTCACCTATCCGTAAGATTTTATTGCCTTTTTAATTTTATTTTTGCTTCTCTTTCTTTATTATGGAATATGAGGTGTCCCCCAAAGCTCACATGTGAGACAATGCTAGAATGTTAGGTTCAGAGGAGAGGTGATTGTGTTGTGAGGGTCTTAGTCCAATCAATGAATTGATCTGAGAGGGATTACTGAAGTGGAAGGGTGTTGCTGGAAGAGGTAGAAATCGGGATGTGGTTTTGTGTGTTTAATTATATGTGGCAAGTGAATTCTCTCTCTCTCTCCCTCCCTTCCTCCCTTCCTGCTTCTCTCCCTCTTCCCCGCCCTGTCCCTCTCACTCTCCCTCTCATTCTCCTTTCTGAGAACCATGATGTGAACTGATTTCCTGTGTCACATTCTCCCACAATGATTAAAGTCTTCACCTGGGGCCCTGAAGAATGGAGCCAGCCTTCTATGGACTAAAAATCTCTGAAATTGTGAGCCCTCAAATAAAATTTTCTTCATCTATAATTGTTCTTGTCAGATCTTTTTGTCACCATAGCAAAAAAAAAAAAAAAAAAAAAAAAAAAAAAAAAACTGAAAGCTTTCTTTTATGACGCTGTGCTAACAAAGAAATTAAGGGCCTTGTGCATACTCCATAAATACTGTAGATCACTGTACACACTTCCTCAGCCTTTGCATTTATTTTATCTCCCCCATACTCCAGAGATTAAACCCAGGGAAGGCCTCAGGCCTACGTAGACCGAGACAAATGATCTCCCACTAAGCTTTTCTTCCCAGCCCCCATTTTTATCACATTTTGTTTTTGTTTATAAAATTTTAATCTTTTTTAAACTGTTAAACTGTTTCCTACAAAATACTTTATAATTTAAAAAAAATACATGGAAAATGATTTTTTACAGCAACTACCCAAGTTGTTGCTTATTTTTTCCAGCATTTTATGATCTTTTACTTGTCCTTGGCATCAGGGAGCAGATGTTTACCTCAGAGAAAAATATAGATTTCACTTTCTGAATGTAGAGTGGGTTGTCTTTAAATTATCTGAATAAAGTATTTCTTTCTGAGTATGTAGCTCCATTTATACCTCCCATTTTTAGAAAAGAGGTGAAAACAGACATTTCTGCCAGTGACAGATTAAACAGAAACCT
The DNA here is from genome assembly GCF_902686455.1 of Sciurus vulgaris. NCBI lineage: Eukaryota > Metazoa > Chordata > Mammalia > Rodentia > Sciuridae > Sciurus > Sciurus vulgaris. Next base: position 1,539,105 of record NW_027632807.1, on the reverse strand, counting down.
AAGCTTTTAGTCATCAGCAGAAGTCCTCACCTTTAGAGGTTCTGACTAGATGGGAACTTTATAGGTACTTTACTAAGAAGCCAATGTTGTAGCATGGAGCGTGGGCTTGGTTTCTTTGTTTCACAAATTTGAAAAATGAAATCCAAGGGCACAAGGGTAAAAGCAAATTAACAGGATTTATTAGCATAATAGAAAGAAGGTTAGTCCTCCCAAAGAGGGAAAGGCCCCAAAAGAAGGACCCCAGGGAATGATGATTGATATATCAATCCACCAATCCAGTAGGGGTTTGTATGGATTTACAGAGTAGAGAGCTAGTCCTCTACCCAATCCCAGGTAAGGCACTCAGCATCCAGGAGCTCTTCATCCACCCACTGTATTGTCAGGTGACAGAGGAAATCAGTTCACATTGTCAGGTTATTGTCATCCCCATTTTTGGTCATTGTCTGGGTACCAAGGCAGCAGATACTTCACTGAATCAAGAACTAAAGACAGGCAGTCAGTGTAGATAAATAGTAATCAGGTCAAATTTTGAAAAGAAGGCTGGTTTGTGTCTGGGAAGTTGGCAACTGCCCTTGCCCCTGGGAGATTAGAATATTACTGCCTCCAGAGCCCTTTGATTACCAAGATTATGTGACTATACTGCCCCTCCCAGAAGGTTGTTAATGAAGCACCTGCTGAGCAGATGGGGAGAATGCCTCCTGGACTGCTACCTGCATGACTCACTCCATTTGGCCCTTCCCCCAGCCCATCTGCTTCTCACTTTTTGGTCATCCCTCTGTCATCTCCTGGGCCTAGTAATGTATGCAGGAAGGAGAGAGATAAGGGGAAAGAAGACAGAGAATAAAGCAAGTCTAAAGTGTATAAAGGGGGTAAGATGATCTCACTTCTTGGAATACCAGGACACAACATATGTCCCTCCAGGGACAAGTCTGTTCTACTATTTTTAAAATAAAACCTGCTTTCTACACTTGCCTCAGTGGACTTCTCTAATGTTCAAAGTTCAAGATTTGAGGAAGCAGAATGTAAGAAATTTCCACGGAACCACGCCAGACACGGGAAATCACATAAGGGAGTTTATTAAGCAAACAGTGTCTCCCTGCAGGGTAAGAGAGAAAATGAGAGGAAAAGAGAAAGTACATGAGCTAGAGAGAGTGGAAAAGCAAGGAGGAGAAAGCAAGAGAGTCAGGGGGAGAGAAAGCATGAGAGAAAAGATGGGGTGATAGCTACCCCTAAACAGTTGAATTCCGCCAGGCTAACAGGGGACCAATATTGGAGAAGGATACTTGCAAGCTGACTGATGAACCAGTAGCTAGCCAGGATGTTCACAGATTGACAAGTGATTGGGAGGTGGGGAAAATTCCTGCACCTGATGGGCGGGGGAGCAGCTTACACAGAACACATCACTGGAAACTGGCAATATCATCTCTATCATTTAGTTCTCCTCCTTCTCCTTACATCGGAGTAGACCTAACCTTGTTGAGGCTTGATTTCCTGCAGTGTCTCAGTTCTACTGCAGAAAGAACTGCACTCTAGAAGCCAAGTTTACTGTCTGTCCATTTTAACCCTTTCTCCTGCCTCAACACGAGAGTATGTGTGAGTGGAGAGAGAGAGAGAGAGAGAGAGAGAGAGAGCGCTATAGATCAAGGCTCTTGTTTACTTGAGGGACATCCTGTTCATGACTTGCCATGTGTAGGAAAAACGAGGCATGACAAATGGCCCTTTTTCTTTATTTTTTTCTCACACTCCTTCCTTCTCCTTCCAGTACTGGGGACTCAACCCAGGGCTTGGTGTATTTTAGGGAAGTGCTCTGCTACTGATCTATATTCCTAGCCCCATGGCTCTTTTTAAATTTACAATTGCTCCAGTGATTGCAGCTTCAGATAATTAATAATCTGAGCATATTTTGAGAAGGCATACCTCAAGACTCCTTGAGTTGCAGAAGGTATTCACTTTATGGTTTTTCTTCCTTCCATACAAAGTGTCATTTCTTTAATTTTTAAAAGATTTTTTAATGTTGTATTTCTTTATACTTTTTAAACTTTATTTTCATGAGGTGCTGAGGATTGAACCCAGTGCCTCACACATAAGCAAGAGCTCTACCAGTGAGCTACAACCTCGGCCCTCTTGAATTTTTTTCTTTTTTTGGGTTGTAGTCAATACAATAACTTTGTATTATTTATCTTAAATTTGTGCTAAGACTCAAACCCAGTGCCTCACACATGTCAAGCAAGTGTTCTACTACTGAGTTGCAACCCTAGCAAACACACATTCCAAAGAACTGTGGGTAAAGCTCAGTGGTAGAGCATTTGCCCAACAAACTGGAAGGCACTTGGTTTGCTGCCTTCACCCCACACTGCCAAAAAAAGTCCCAAATAAATAACAACAAAAACACCATATGGTACCACCATCACTGACATTCATATCTATGATGATTTTCCTGTCCTCACAACACTGAAATATCTCAACACAGAAAGCTACATTTTTTAAGAAAGTTTAATTTTCCACCTATGTTGTGCAGGTATTTTACCTAAAATTAATTTGCTATTTGACTTAGATTTTAGAATTAGTAGATTTAAAGAGGTGTGTGTGTGTTCTGTGCATATCTCTCATTTAACATGCACCAGATATGTTACCTAAGTTCAAAATCTCAAAATCATCTTGTTTGTGGTTTTCAAATTTTTTGTACTTCACTCAGAGCAGCAGCACAAATTATTTCACTTATACAGTTGTATTTTCTTTAACAAGAATAAATCACACCAATGAATCATCATTTTCTTGAATCTCACATGCACCCAATGTGTATATATTAAGCATTTGCTGTAGATCGCCTAGTAAAATACTAAGGCTAGGGTCATTTTACATATGGTCTATTGAAGCCTGATGTTTACTAGAGAAAGCATCATTATTATAATTATTTGATATATGTGCATCCAGGAAAACAGCACATGCCTGTCATGGGTGTCATGGTGGTGCAGCAACTCAAGAGGCTGAGGCAGGAGCTCCGGACTTCAGTTAACCTCAGGAACTTAGTGAGACCCTAAGTAAATGAAATAATGAATAAAAAATAAATAAATAAATAAATAAATAAATAGGGCTGGGGATGTGGCTCTGTGCTCAAGTGCCCCTGGGTTCCATCAAAAAAATAATTGAAGAAAAATATCATTTTGTCCTTTTTGTTTATTTCTCTTTCAACCTCACCCAGGCCCTAAGAACTATCATTCCACTGTCTCAAGGGAGAAGTGTTGTATTCTTTTTTAAATTTATTTGCTGATAGATCTTTATTTTATTCATCTAATTGTACGTGGTGCTGAGGATAGAACCCAGTGCCTCACACATGTGAGGCAAGTGCTGTACAACTGAGCCACAACCCCTGCCCAAGTGTTTTATTCTTGACCTCTGATAGTTACAGGTACAGAGAAAACTTCTTGGGATGTGGGGTGGGCTGGGCCTGGATGTAAGGGTGGATTCTGACTTAAATGACAGAATGGAATTAGGATTCTTTGCCAAAGGCAGGAGAGAGTGACCAGAGACATCATCTGGGTCATGGTTGAGACTGAGGAACTTGATCAGATAAGAAAGGTGAAAGTAGTGTCTCAACACTCATTGCTTCAAGCACAGCATATAACAAAAAAAAAAAGAAAAGAAAAGACCAAACCAGGCATGGTGTCCTATGTCTGCCTATTTTCTAAGGAAGTTGGGAGGCTAAGGAAGATAGGAAGATCTGCAAGTTCAAGACCACCCTCAGCAATTTAGTGTGGCCCCGTGCAACTTAGTGAGACCTTGTCTCAAAATAAAATATAAAAAGGGCTGGGAATGTGGCTCAGTGGCAAATTGTCCCTGTGTTCAATGCCCAGTAACAGCAACAACAAAAAAAGAAAGGACCAGAAAGAAGCCCCATCCCTCCATTTCCCCTGATACTTGGATAACTGCTTCATTTCTTCTTCCTCAGCCAGAGCTAGATGTCTATAGAAGAAAAAAACATGATGGCCAGAGGTTGAGGATCAGTTCAGCCATGACAGAGCATGCACAAACTGCTGACCATGCCAGAGGTCCTTGGTTGGGTTCCTGGGGACCTACAACAAAGAAACAAAGGAAACAGCAATACCAAAACAAAAACAAAACAAAACAAAACAAAAACATAAAACACAGTTGATTCTGTTAGCATAAAAAGACCAGGCCAGATGGATGCAAACTTCATGAATCATCTGTTTAAAATGAAACAGAGTTTCATGCTTCTGATGAATCCACTTTCTTAGTGGGAAATGAGCCACTGAAAAAAGGAGAGGACTAGGTTTATACAGGTTATTCTGAGAGGTGACTTAATGAGCATGTCAGCTAGGACACTCAGAAATTTGGGATGTTTTACTGGACAAAATTGGAAGGGTCTATGTTCAGCAGTCAGCTTGGGCACTCAGGAAACAGGTTTTTGAGAATTTAAAATTTTGTATCAGGCAATATTTTTATTTGGAAAAGAGCAGAGGCTCTGGGATCAGCTTTCAGTGTTTATGTCTTTCCCTTCATGGTCCCCCATTGTATTGTTGCTGGGAAAGGATTTATTCTTTGGCTTCTTTTCTAGGGATGGTTCTGTCATTGGTAAAAATGAACTGGGAAAGCTTTCAATATATGGCTTTCTTTTTTATTCCCTTTTCTCAGGTCTCACCATTCTGGACTTTTTTTTTTTTTTTAATCCAAATTTTAGACTCTGAAAGGAAAGGGAAAATTGGACATTAAGGTCTCTAGTTTTGTGCTGGTGATACTGCTGGTTATTGTTGATGAACTTTGCTTCCTCAAATGTTGCAGTTTGAACATTAGATAAGCAGACTGAGGCAAGCATATAAAGCAGGTTTTACTTAAAAGTAGTAACACAAATTTCTCCCAGAAGAGTGAAGGGGGCCTTTGTCAGTATTCCTCTCTCCCAAGATAGTGAAAGCACCCTGCTTCTTTCTTTTTCTTTTTTTATTATTGGGACTGGAGATTGAACCCAGGGCCGTATGCTTACAAGGCAAGCCCTCTACCAACTGAGCTATATCCTCAGCCCCTGGCAACTTTTATAGACTAAAGTTTCCTTTGCTATCCTATTCTCTCCACCTTTATCTCCTTCCTTCTTAAAAGATGCTGGTGGGATGAGCAAAATGTGAGAAGCAGATGGTCAGGTGGAAGATCCAAATGGAGTGGTTCAGGCAGGAAGCAGCCCAGGGGCATTAACTAACAACTTACTTTCTGCAACATTTTGGAAGGAGTAGAAAAGGCCAATAATCTTGGTAAACAGAGGACTATGGAAACATTGATATTCCAATCCCCCAGGGGCAGTCTCCAATTTCCGGAATTCAAACTGCCCTCCATTTTCTCCATTTGACCCATTCACTCATCTATCCTAACTGCCTGTCTTTAATTCTGTCTCCGCTGGGAGGGGGTAAAATAGGAAAGGGAACTTTCTTTTAGAGTCCTAAAATTTAATTTGGGGGGTCATGCAGAGGGGAATGTGTGCGGTAAGTTCTGAAGCCATTTTGATTAATGTCAGTTCTCTTTATGTTGTTCCAGAAGATCAGAGTGGCAGAAGGAGAGATGCCCTGAGATGTTTCTGAGATATTGTTGTTGAGCTGATTACTTTATTAAGAAATTAAAACTAGGGCTTGGGATATAATTCGGTTGGTAGAATGCTTGTGTTGAGAACAGGGTGATATCTGTACAGCTAACTGTCTTAATCACCAGGATGCAGGCAGTTGTGACTGCACCCTCAAAAGCCAATAAAGCATAAGCAGGACTGCTGGGCCCCTGTGCTTATCAAGGTTGTTAAGAAATATTTGTCTGAGAAATGTGCAGCTGCCTAGAAACCTTAACTATCAAGGACAGGGGGCCTAACTCTGACTCATCTCCTGCATAGTTCACCCCTTCCCTCCTCCCTTCTTCCTCTAGGACCATTCAGTTCTGGTGGGGCCCAATGAGAATCAAATAGATTGGCAGGACCCAATCAGAGGAGGACAAGTGTTTAGCTGTTCAAATGTTAACCAATTAAAAAGAACACTATAAAACTGTTTGCCTTTCATTATAAAAGCCTGCTGAACAAAGGCTCAGGGTCTCTTAGCTTCACTGGGTTACCGAGTGCGTGGAGGACCAGGCCCAAGCTTGCTAACAAGTGACTCTTTGTTGCTTGCTTGATCGTGGTCTCTGGTGGTCTTTGTGGGGTCTCCAGCCACTGGGCACAACAAATGGGGGCTCGTCCGGGATACCCCAAGCCCACCCAGACACCTGATCATGGAGTCATAAGTGACATCATTGGCCAGTGAGTAAGGCATTGCCGTATTTCTGTCTGGATTGCCTGCAGGTTCTGGTTCTGGGCTGGCAAAGTCCTGGCGGACACACTATAGAACCCCAGCAGGGTCTCGGGAGACGTCTCCTCGATCCATCTGGGCAGCCTGTGTGCTGCATCTGGGTGACTTTGTCGCATCTGGGCGGCCTTGTGCTGCATCTGGACAACCTTTGTGTTGCACCTGGGTGACTCTGTTGCATCTGGGCTTTTGTTTTTGTCAACAAAATACTAACTAGCCAATTGTGATCTAGCGTGCTATATATCTGTCTGTTTGTGTATTTGTGTATTGTCCTGTATGGTCTTTACTCTTGCCTCCTATTAAATTCTTTGGTGTGTTAGTCCACTACTATTCTGTTTCTCATTCTTAAACTTCTCATCTCCAATCTGGAGGAATACGGGTCTATAAATCTCCTGATGGAGAGGAGAAATACTAACCAATGGTCAAATTCATTTCATGCTTTTGGAATTATATAGGGAACAGGCTCAGGTGACTCCTAAGACTTTCCTCCTGAGTCGCTTTTCAGAGGTCTGTGCCAGAGGAGAGAACTTCAATGTGAACCACCTAAAGGAGGGTGGGTTTGCTGCACTCTGCTCCACGGAGTAGCCAATCTTCACCAAGATCTACACTGAGTGAGATAAGCAAGCTTCTCTCTCCATGCACTCCACATCTTTTTGAGGTGCAGATATCTGTCTCTTCATTTTTGGAGGGTAAAATGGGCTACACAACACTCCCGCACATTCTCTCCCTCCTGGATGCTCCCCTTCCCTTGCTGGTCAGACATAGGAATCCAAACTGTAGGATTAAGACCTGGGACAATTAGTATGGAAATGCCCAGGTTCCCTTTGTTCGCATAGTTAGCCATCACTAGTCTGTCCTAAGCACCTCTTTGTTTGTGGGAGGATGGGCTCCCTTTGTCCTCCCTCAGGTCCCCTATTCTTAGGCTTAGGGATACTCATTGCAGGGTACTTTACAGTCCTACTCCTTGTTCCTAAGAGATTTGTTTACTCCAATCCCCCTAGGTGGAGAGCTCAGCAACTCCATTCCCCAAAAGTAGTGGGAAATAATATTTTGTGATTTTCTGCATTCAAACCTAACCTGATTTCTCAACCAGGAAAAAAAGGGTTAAAAAGTCCAGGGCAATCCCTCCCTCCCCCCTGCCTGGCCTTGCTGAAGCCTGCATTGGAATGTGAACTGTAGCAGTTTCAGTGGGAGAGGAGGGACTAACCTGAGAGAAAAAAAAAGGCGCGTTTTAAACTCCTGGGCTGCTACACAGAACTAACTCATTCTCTAGGATTCATGTTTTGTTTTGTTTTTCTTTAATGCTGTATTTCTGAGCTCATAATTTTGATCCTACATACCTAGGTTAATGATTTTTTTGATCAGTTCTATTTTTTATTCAACTAGAATTTTTAAACATCTGTTACATTGCAATGGAGATTCACCTATAAAGTTACAAGGCCTTTGATTTTGTGTTATTTGTTTCTGTGTCTAATGTCATGTTTTGTCTGTATCAAAACTGAGCGCTCCTAAAATAGAAATTTAAAAATGGATCCAAATACTTTTATTCACGTGATTTTAAAAGGGTTCAATTTAAATTGGGTAAACTAATAAAAGTAAAATGTCTTTAAAAATAATTCGCAAGTCTCTAAATGGTCAAACTAATGAAATGTTGATGTTAAACATTGTCTAATATCAATTGTTTCTAGGACCTTTCTTCAACAGGAAAGAGGCAGGAAATGCTGTTCAGGACACTTGTCTGATATCTTGGTTTTTGCAGAATAAGTGAATTAAATTTAACATGTATAGGTCTACTCAAATGTGTTTGTAAAGACATCTGATTAATTTACAAAGTTAAAATGCTAAATGTTAAATAATATTAAGTACTCTTAAGTCCTTAAATTCCATGGGGTATTATACTTAAACATTATTGGTGTTTTCATAGGTTGGTAAATTAAAAAGTGTTTAAAATTGCTTTGTGTCATTACTAAAAACAAGGTTATTAAGAGTTATGTCCTAACATGTAAAAGCCCAACCCGGAGGGTGAGCGTTCCATCTGCTTCCTTATCACTTCCCCCTGCTCCCTCTCCAGTTCTGCAAAGCTCCAAGGAGCTCTTAGGTTTGGAATTAGAGTTACCATCCCCCCTCTCACTGTGTTTCAGTTAGAGTACTATAAACAACAAGGTATTTTATCTTATTAAAATGAAGTAATTTATCTAAATTCAGAAATTTCATGAGAGTTGTTTCAGAATGTGAACAAAAAGGTGTCGACAGAAAGGAAAGAGAAAATAAAAGTTTCCGGGTATGAAAATATATTTAGTAAAAGGGAAAAGAAAATGTTTCTGGGTAAGAAAGTGTTTATGTGATGAAATACATGGAGGGCCAAGTAAGTGCTAAGAAAGTCTGTGTGTAAGTAAAGAACAAATGTCAACAAGTTTGCATGAAACTAAGTTGGTTACAAGTATGTGAGACAATCAGTTAAAGCAATTAAGGTTTTTCCTAAGGTAAAACACTAATGTTCTGATATAAACGGAAGTCTAATCTATATGGTAAAATGACATGGTAAAATAACAAGGATTTGAAACACTAATTTACTCTTAACTTTGTGTCTATTAAGTTTTATTCTTTAGAACAGTTAGTCTTAAAAATTGGGGTGTATACAATTATGGTTAAACAACTCTTAAGAGTATTGTACTATGTTACAGAGTCTACATTTTTTCTTTAAAAACTAAATTTGGTAAGAAAAAAGTGTCAAGGTAATTGTGAAATAGTCACTAGTTGCATATTAAATGTGTTCATATTTTCCAGGTATACAAGTTTTTGAAGCAGGGAATTTATCAAGCGCTGCTATTATCCAGAATAAACTTGTCTGTAATGGTAATCTTAAACTTAAGGAGTACATTTTATTGGGGATTTATTTTTATCATTTAATATTCTATTATGGGACCTATTATCATAAGATATAAATAAAATTGGTTACTTATTTCACTGAGATAAAAATTTAAATGTAGATGTATTTCTAAGAGGTAGTGACAGCCTGATTTGTTTAAAGGTTCACATAGTAGAAAGTGAAAGCATTTTGCTACACAAAAGAAAACTTAAAAGCTCTCTCAGCCTTTCTTTGATTGATTCCTGTTTTGGATATAATGTTAAACTGTGTTAACTAATGTTCATATAGACTCAGGAATCAATATATGTAAACTTCTCAAAATAAAATTTAAGAAAGAGTGTAATGCGCAATAGCAAAAATGGGACAAAATGACTGAGAATGGGGTCTCTGAACACATGACTATAGCCTTCCTGGTGCCTGGCATTGTTCCTGTGTAGGAGCACAAGATGCCTAACTGCTGTGGCAGTACCCTCCCTGGGGAGGCTCTGTACAGGAGTCCTATCAGCTCTTACATTGATCTCAGGCACACAGCTCTTGGGCAGAAAGAAATTGTTTTGCTAGATAACCAGTGTTTCATCAGCTCCCTTTTCTAGTTCCTGCCCACCTTACAGTAACTTTGGACAGTGGACTTCTTTAAGAGCTACACAGAGTTCCTAACATTGCACTTTGCTGTTGTGGAAAAAAGTTGCATAGATGTTGTAGTCTCTGTAACTCTCCTGAAAACAAAGAATAATGCTTACATAGTCTTTAACCTAATATTAAGACATGTATAAAGATTGCTAACATTACTCTTTGGATCTGCATCTCCATCAGAGAACAGAGCTCCATCTGATCTCAGCTTAATCTTCAAAATCTGTGTTTATAAACCTTTGTTTTCTAATACTCCTTTGCCCCTCACTGAACTTGAAAATTTGGTCATGCTGGTCATGGCAAAAGGGGCAAAAATTAGCTTCAGGATTCGAACATTTTACTTAAGATTTTTGAAGAGCCCTGCCTTACCTGAAATAAGCCTCTGCCACACCCTGCTGCATTTTAGAGTGACTCCAAAATAAGTCAGACTTCAGCTTATTTAAAGTTATAGTCAAAAGATTGGTTTTTGATGTAGAATTACTATGATCTCAAATAGGGGATATAATGTGGTTCTCAGTCCAAATTCAAGATAGCTATAATACAAGCTGAATATGTTTTTACTCTTGCTAATTTCATTTTGTAAAACTGTTGCCTGTTACTGTTTTGCAGAAGTAGCTGCTTCCAGAACATAAAACCTAGGTAACTTGTGATAATAAGCCATCACCTATAGAACAGATAGTGGTAACTTCCAGTACTAATACAGACTCCAGTTAGATAAAAGGGTAAATAACTGTAAAGTTATGGACATTAAAGTTAAAGCCCAGTACTCTTACTTTATGACTGGTGGGACTGGCTTGCTGGATGATTAAGATCAAACTTAGAAATTGGAATTAAATAGAGAGGCCAAGAAAAAAAAAAAAAACAGTATCTTGCTCTCACAGTCAGCCTGAACCCAGGGAATATGGGGACTTCTCTAAGGAGCGCTGCAACTCTGGGCCACACAACCTCCTGATCAGGGAGATTGTTGAGACTACAGGATGACAAATCACTCAGTGCATCTGCTGCAGAGGAAAGTCATGGAAAAAAGAGAGACATCCCTGACGCTTTCAAGGAAACCAAGGTCATCGAGAAGACCCTGCCTAACCAATGGCACTGGTGGAGCTAAGAAGCTGCTTTTAAGTTCTCTATGAGTGACCCCTGTGGGAACTCAGCTGACTCTTTAACAAGACAGGAACCAGGTCAATTTGACCAGCTTGATCTTAGACACCCAGCAAAACAGTTAAAACCCAAAATACAGCCATTCCTGGGCATTTAAAAGAAATAATAGTTAAATGTAACTTAAGATGTACACTTGTATTAGCCCACTAGAATAAAAACTGGAAGCTACAAATGAAAAAAGATTCTTCAGCAAATGTGCCTGATAACTATCAAGAGAAACTGCCAGAGTCAGAAGTTTTTAGTCAGTTTAAGACCTTCCTAAGCTACACAGGTAGACTTAATCTATGTTTGCTAGTATGATTATCTAGCCTAAGTAACAGAAGTATAGAGATCTCTACTAAACACAGGTTATATCAATAAAGCAATATTGTACAAAAATCAAATGACATTAAGTAGCTTAACTATATTTTCTGGGAACATCTATGACATTAAGAGTTAAATGTTGTGCTTACATTCTTGATAACCTGGAAAATGTTAAAGTCCCCAAATAAAGGCCTTGTCCTCTCCAGCCTTTGCTAGGCCTCATTATGGGAACAATTTCTCAGTTCTTGCACCTCTTGGTGAAAGACTGACTTCCGTCATTTACATGATACTCAGTGGCATGTTTCAGATGCTGCAACATTTACTTTGTACTAATCTCCTTTCAGTACTCATGTCTTTTTGTTCTTCTCTCATAGAAGAACCCACCCCCAGATGACTGTACAACCTGCTCTTCCCCAGCCAGACTTCTACCTTGGACTCCTCGATTGACCTGATTTAAAACAAAAAAAAAAAAAGGAACTCCAAGCTGCTTGCCCCACGCCACCCACTTCCAGCTCAAAGAAGCCAAAACGGTCATCAACCCCCTTCCCCAGCAGTATTGCATTCCTAAGATTAGAGGGAGAAATAAAGCCAGAATTAAGAACAGGTAGTTAGTGTAGAAATAGGGGACCGGGTCAAATCGAGGAAATGAAGACCATGAAAGCCATCTGCCTCTGGAAGTTGAAGACTGCCCCTGGGAGAATAAAATGTTAAGGATCTCCAAAGCTCATTGATTACCAAATTTACCTGCCTTTAAAGACTGTAAGCAAGGAGGTCTATGTGCAGCCCTAGGAGAAAAATATTGTTTTTATATAGATCATTGTGAGATAATCAAGGATAATATGACAAAAGTCAGAGAAGGACTAGCAAACAGAAAGAAAAACAGGGAAGCTAGTCAGAGCTGGTTTAAATCCTGGTTCAATTTTTCCCCTTGGTTAACTACTCTGGTGTCCGCTATAGTGGGAACCCTAGTATTGTTACTAGTAGCTGTAACTATAGGACTTTATATAATCATAAGTTAATTGCTTTTGTTAAAAATAAAATAAAATATGGTACAGCTAATGGTACTAAGGGCCCCATATCAGCCTGGGAAGCAGTAAGGGTTAAAACTATAGAGACCCAAGATTGGCTCTCTAAATGTTCTTGAAAAGAGGGGAATGTTGAGAACAGGGTGATATCTGTGCAGCTAACTGTCTTAATCACCAGGATGCAGGCAGTTGCAACTGCACCCTCAAAAGCCAATATAGCACAAGAAGGACTGCTGGGCCCCCGTGCTTATCAAGTTTGTTAAGAAATATTTGTCTGAGAAATGTGCAGCTGCCTGGAAACCTTAACTTTCAAGGACAGGGGGGCCTAACTCCAACTCATCTCCTGCATAGTTCACCCCTTCCCTCCTCCCTTCTTCCTCTAGGACCGTTCAGTTCTGGTGGGACCCAATGAGAATCAAATAGATTGGCTGGACCCAACCAGAGGAGGACTAATGTTTAGCTGTTCAAATGTTAACCAATTAAAAAGAACACTGTAAAACTGTTTGCCTTTCATTATAAAAGCCTGCTGTACAAAGGCTCAGGGTCTCTTAGCGTCACCAGGTTACCGAGTGCGTGGAAGACCAGGTTCAAGCTTGCTAATAAATGACTCTTTGTTGCTTGCATTGATCGTGATCTCTGGTGGTCTTTGTGGGGTCTCGAGCCACTGGGCACAACAATACTATGATTGAGACTTATTACAGGAATGCAATGTTGGTTTCCTGAACATTCAAAAATCAATATCCTTCATAGATTTAATAAAAAGTTCTATGATTGCAACAATAGAAGGAGTAAGAAAATTTGACAAAATTGAATATCCATTTTAGGTAAAAATTCAAAACAGGATGATAATGTCTTAGTGTGGATTCATCAATAATAACAAACATAAGTGTAACTTTCCAGAGTAATTTTAAGAGATAGCTTATTTATATCTTCAAAGAATCTTGGTGAAGTTTTGACTGGCACTGAACCTTAAATCTATAGCTCAATTTTGGAAAATCTAATATCCTAACTATTTTGAGTGTACCAATTCATAAATAATATGCCCCTTGACTTACTTAGATTCACTCTATCTGCCAGCCACACCCATCATTACCATTTGCTAAGAACATTCTACTGCTTACTACATCAAAACGTGCTTTATATGAGAAAGTCCAATTCTAATAATTGTTTAAATATAAAATCCAAAGTTCCCAGGGCCAGTGTAATTGGTTGTCCTAGGTACTCCTTATGCTGTCTTTTTCTTATAGGCTACATCTAGATGACCAGAGTCATCATGGAACCAGCATATAGATAATGTAATGTATAAAGCTACTCTCCCACCCATCAGGTACAACTATTTTCCCTGCCTCCCAACCACTTGTCAATCTGTGAACATCCTAGCTAGGTATTGGTTCATTAGTCAGTTTGCGAGTATCCTTCTCCTTCTCCAATATTAGTCCCCTGTTAGCCCGGTGGAATTCAACTGTTTTACTGTAGCTTCCCTGGCATCTTTTCCATTCTTCTGTCTGTTCTACTCACTTTTCTATATCCTCCTGGTTTCCACTCCCTCTAGCACCACCTTTTCTTTTCCTTTCTATTTTCCTCTCATTTTCTCTCTTACCCTGCAGGGAGACACTCTGTTTGCTTAATAAACTCCCTTATGTGATTTCCCATGTCCAGTGTGGTTTTGTGGGATTTGCTTACAGATAAGGTTCCATTACAACCAGTAGAGTCAAACCCATTCACATGAATGTGTGTAATGTGAATTTCTACAAAACCTCCCATTCATTACTTGAATATCATCAGTAAATATTGGATTTGATTCTCCAGTCCACATTGTTGGATGTATTAAAGGTGGATCTGAGAAATGGGTCCAACATATTTCCCACATATTTCACTTACCTGAGAGCTCAATAGAGCTAGCACATAAATATCGTGGTTTGAGATTTAAGATCTTATTGTAAAATCTGGTGCATTCTATTCCTCTATGTGTCACTCAGCAGTTTTATAAATTTAGAAAATATTTTTTGAAATTAAGTAGGTTTACATAGTGATGTTTCCCCCTTTATAATTTTATTTTTCTTAAATTGTAGAAAAAAATTACTCTAAACTGGAATATTACTAACCTTAAATTGTAAACAATGGCCTAGCATTGCACACATATTTAAACTATAAGAAGTGACAATAAATATTTCTATTTGACCAGAAAGATTAATAAATTTACATATTGTCAAAGTCAATATTTTTAGGTTGAAAAGGGCATTACAATAAGAAAAGGCCCAGTTTTCACCAAATATAGGATTTAATTTTGTCTCTAATAATGGACCAAGTTAATAATCTTTAAAATGCAGTCAGTAGAGACATTGAAAATTAGTCTCATGATCCATTTCTTTTATAGGTAATGTCCTTATTTTTGTAAATTAACTTCAGCATAGCAATTTAATACATCATTTAAAATCTTAAAATTTATGTCATTGATACAGCAATTATATTTTAAGGTCTCCATGAAAAGATAATCTTTATGTATAAAGATATTGTTGTATGACTATGTTTAATAACCTTGCTTTTAAAGTAGTAAAAATAGTCCAAATGTCCAATGTGGAGTTTGGATGAATGAAATACACAACAAAAACCTAGCATTAATAGTATTCCTGTAAAAGCATACTAATTGTGTGCAATCTAAAACAATGTTATAAGTTTTAAAATGAACAATATAATTGAGTATGTACAAAATATATATATATATATATATATGAGCTTATTTAAAGAAAACAGTTTAGAAGATTTAATAAATGTTCATAATAATTGCTGGAATCTCAAAAACAATTTTTTATGTGTACTTAATTTTTTCTAAGTGGATCTCCTGACAAAATATAGGCAAGATACAATAATCTTGTGAAAGAATGGACATTTTTTTAAGCTGTCTGTTTTATCTCAACTCCCTAAGGTCTCCCTCCCAGTGACAGAAACAAATCCCTTAAAGCTGTTCCAGGAATCAGCCCCAAACAGAGAGTAAAAGAGTAAATTGAGCCAGATAGCCAGATAGTGCTCAAACAGTAGGATTACCAGAAACTATTGACCAGAATCTACGCCCTGTTGTAAAACATTGTGAAACATGTTGTATGTTATCAGCAAACCCAGACCCCCTTTGAAATTTCCCGGAAGCTTTGTTCCCCTTTTTTTCCTTTTTTCCCCATTTTTCCCCCTTTCATGTGCAACCCCTCCCGATGTGTGGTCTCTGCCTTTATAAACCTACAAGATATTCTGCTATGAACTCGACTCCTGGACTCCTGCGTGAGTCATGAGTCAGGTCCCAGCATGCTGGAATAAACACCTCTTGCGGTTTGCATCAAGTGACGCCTTCTGCAGTTGATTGGGGTTGCCGTCAATCCATGGGACAGAGTTGGGGTTTCCTTTTGGGGGCTTTACATTTGGGGGCTAGTCTGGGATATGACAGACCCCCTCATCTGCGGAGTCGACCTTGGAGGTAAGAACGGGTACCCCGAAGTTGTCTGTCTTTGTCTTGTGTTTTGTTAGTTGGTCTGGTTCTGTTAGCGAATTTTCAGTTTCGGTGGAAACGGTTCGGTGACTCGTGAGAGTGGCCGAACAGTGGTCGGTAGATGTGCCTGGAGGGCCACAGGTTGCAGCCCTGGGGGACGCCCTAAGGGTGGAGGAGAGCCAGGGATGCCTGGTAGTCTCCATCAGTAAGGGCGCTGATCCGGTTCAATTGGTGGATCAGAGATTGGCGCCTGTCTGGTTCTGGTTCTGTTGTGTGTTTGTGGCGGACAAGGTGGAGGAAAGGTTGGAACAACTGTGGGGTTCTTGGCTCAGGCTACTCTCGAGTGGACCCCAAAGGCTCCTTCTCCAGATTTCCCCTCCCGACAGCCCTGAAGGGTAACTTAGCAAAGTAGCTTCATTCTCAAAAGTAATGGAAAATAAGGTCTCATAATTTTCTTTCACATCCAACCTGTCCTGATGAGATGGCTAAAATGCCCTAGGCACAAGGTTTCTGTTAAAACCTGTTAGATCCTCCCAGATCTCAGTCAAGGCTTACATTGAAATATAAATTAAAAAAGCCTAAAGGCTCAGTCGGAGACCGGTCTCAAATCCAGGGAAAGAAAAGGTAAAAAGAGTCTTTAAAACTCCAACAAAGTAAATGCTATGGTACTTTATTAAAGTAATTAACAGCCGTATCATTTTTCCAGGACTCTTTTTTTTTAATTATATGTTTTTTTGACCACATGATTTTTTGATCAGTTCTATTTTTATTCAACTAGAGTTTTTGAACATGTTACATTGCAATGGAGATTCACCTATAAAGTTACAATGTCTTGATTTTGTGTTATTTGTATGTCGTGCTGTCTGATGTCATGTTTTGTCTGTATCAATACTAAGCACTCCTAAAATTAAAATTTAAAAATGGATCCAGATACTTTAAATTCATGTGATTTAAAAAGGTTCAAATTGGGTAAGCTAATAAAAGCAAAATGTCTTTGAAAATAACTCACAAGTCTCTAGGTGGTCAAGCTAATAAAATATTGATGTTAATAAAGTGTCTAATATCAATTGTTTCTAGGACTTTTCTTCCACAGGAAAGAGACAGCCAATACTGTATAGGACACTTGTCTGATATCTTGGTTTTTACAGAATAAGTGAATTAGAGTTAACATGTATGGGATTAGTAAATGTGTTTATAGAGACATCTGATTAATTCACAAAGTTAAAATGCTAATTGTTAAATAACATCAAGTACTTTTAACTCCTTAAATTCCATGGGGTGTCATACTTAAACATTATTGGTGTTTTCATAGGTTGGTAAATAAAAGGGTTTAAACTTGCTTTGTGTCATCACTAAACTAAAAACAAGGTTACTAAGAGTTATGTCATAACAAGTACAATTCTATGTACAAAGGGTACCAAAAGGTTCCACTCTGTTTCAATTAGAGTACTATAAACAACAGAATATTTAATCTTATTAAAATAGAGTAATTTATCTAAATTCAGACATTTCATTAGAGTTGTTTCAGAATGTGAACAAAAAGGGGTCAACAAATAGGAAAGAGAAAATAAAAGATTCTGGGTATGGAAATATATTTAGTAAAAGGGAAAAGGAAATGTTTCTGGGTAAGAAAGTGCTTGTGTGATGAAATACATGAGGGTCTAAGTAAGTGCTAAGAAAGTCTGTGTCAGTAAACGGCAAGTTTCAACAAGTTTGTGTGTAACTAAGTTGGTTATATGTATGTGAGACACCTTAAACTATTTAAGGTTTTTCCTAAGGTGAAATACTAATGTTCTGATATAAACCAAAGTTTATATGGTACAATGACATGGTAAAATGACAAGGATTTGAAACACTAATTTACTCTTAACTTTGTGTCTATTAAGTTTTATTCTTTAGAACAATTAGTCTTAAAAATTGGGGTGTATACAATTATGGTTAAACAACTGTTATGGAGTATTGTACTATGTTACAGAGTCTACATTTTTCTTTAAAAACTATATTTGGTAAGATAAAAGTGTCAAGGTAATTGTGAAATGGTCACTAGTTGTATATTAAATGTGTTCATATTTTTCAGGACCACAAGTTTTTAAAGCAAGGAATTTATTAAGCTCTGCTATTCTCCAGATTCAACTTGTTTGTAATGGTAATCTTAAACTTATAAAGAGTAAATTTTATTGGGGATTTATTTCTATCATTTAATGTTCTATTATAGGACCTGCTATCAATAGGGTATGTGTAAAATTTGTTACTTTTTACACTGAGATAAAGAATTTCAAATGAAATTGTATTTCTAAACAGTACAGTCTGACTTGTTTACAGGTTAATATTATGAAACATGAAAGAAACATGAAAACATTTTGCCACTTAATCACACAAAAGGAAAGTTAAAAGCTCTCTCAGCCTTTCTGTGATTGATGTTTTAGATACTATGTTAAATTGTGTTAATTATAAAGTTTATATAGATGAAGTGTCTGAAGAAATATTATTTTCTCTCCATTTTGAAGAGAGTACCTAGAAAAGACATCCTAGTGCTTGCAGATTACAGGGTAGGAAAAAAAAAATCACACTCCCAGAGTCTGAGTATGACTCAGAAAAGAAATCACAGCAGTGATTTCTTAAAAATGATTTAAAAGTGATTTTAGGAAAGTTTTAGTGATTTTAGGAAGTTTTTCAATTATAAGAGCAAAATCATTAAACAGCGATTTTCTAAAAGAAATCTAACAGTCTTATGAGAAATTTTGAAGAAAAAAATATGTAAGTATTTCTAAAAATATACATCCTTTTTTTTGCTATCTCCAAAATATATTATTAGAAAACAATAAATTATGATGCTTATTTCTAGGATTTGCCAAATCTTATTCTATATGATTTTGTATTAATGTCTAAAACCCAGAAAAGAGAATGCATGATTCACTGTCAAAAACATTTTTTAAAATCTTCAAGGAAGAGAGTGGACTTTTTAGTGGATGTGTCATTCTAGAATTTACTTAGCCAATGATTTTGAGTAAATATATTCATTTTTCTGTAGCCATAGGGAAGTGAGTGTTTCTTTATTTATATTTTCTGTTAGAATTTTCAAAGATAAACTGTAGAATTTTATTTGAAAAAACCTCCAAAAACAAAACATACAAGATGCCTACAACACAAACCCATGGGGAAAAAAATGTAATTTTTTTATTAATTAAAAGCAAAACCTTTTTTTTCTTGAAATTCAAATCTATCTGCCATTTTGAATACACTTTCTTATCTTTGAAACCAGAAACCACAAAATAAATGCAGGAAAATGCCTTGAACTGACAATTAATACAAGGGACATCTCTAAGATTTCAATAATCATAAAAAATTCAAAATCTCAATATTATTAAAAATATTTAGAAAAATATAAAATAAAATTCCATTATAGACACAATAAAATTGATGATGACATAAAATAAGTGAATATTCATAAACTCAAGAGTTTAATATTATTTGTGGAAATTCTTGCTATTGAAGATATATGATGCTCACTGTCACAGAAACTAAAAGAAATTACAGCATTTGTGACCATGTTAACATGCAAGAACACATTACTCACATGAATACCAACCATACAATTGCAGGGGCATGGTTAAAGAGAATACACATCTTGGAAGAGATAAATAATAATCTGTGGGGAAAATGGCTACTAGGAGCCAGTCACATTTCTAGTTATAGTATATCCAGTTTAAGAAATAGTATAAAACACCATGATTAAGTTTTGTATATGTGCAATATACATGTGATATTTCACATGTATATGTTTAGAAAGAAAATATGTAGAATTTATAAGAAAATAAATATCATCAGAAGCAGATAAAAACTCACACATCCCATGTGTAGATGATAAAACTATTCATTACAAAGAAGAAAATTTTTTCCAGAATTAACCTACAATATATTCCAGTAAAATTGCTATGTACCTATATGAATATATCAGAGTAAATTCTACTTTTATGTGTATCTATAAAGCAGTAATTTATAAAATTTTAAATAAATGGAAGAGGGGGGTAGAAAAAGAGGGAAAGTGGAACTATTGGGTAATAACATGGAGCAAACAATATTCCATGCTTCTATGATTATGTCAAAATGAAGCCAAATATTATGTATAACTATAATACAATAATAAAAAAGTCAACATGCTTTACTGTTAATGAAATAAGAAACTAAGTCAAAAAGTTCTAAAATTCATCTACAAAATTATATATAATTTTAGCCAAGAAATTTTTCAATTATAAGAGCAAAAGGCGTACTTACCATTACCTGATATTCATGTATATTGTGAAACTACTATTTCAATAATCATCAAGGAATCACAATATAAACTAAATCCATATATAAATTCATATATATTTTTAAAATTATGCACTTAATTGCAATAGAAAAGTCTAGATAAATCAAACCATAACAGTCAGTCTTACCAACTTAGACCCTGTCTCAAAATGAAAAATAAAAAGTACTAGGGTTATATCTCAGTAGTAAAGTATCCCAAGGTTCAACTTCCAGCAACACATACAACAAATAAAGAAAAGGTAAAACAAAATTAGCTAGCTCAGGAGGAAGCAAGGTCCCTTTAGACCACAGCTGCTCTCCCGCACAAAAATGGCATGTGGAGATTTGATCACGATAATGGGACCACCTGTCAATCACCAGCAGTGGGGTGAACTGCCCCAAAGGAGGACTCAGGCCTGCAGACTCCAGAGACTGTGGAGAGTCCAGGTCTGCCAGCTCCAGTACCTGCACAGCCAGTCCTGCCATCCCAACAGCCTCCCTCCCCATGCTCATGATGCCACTGCCCACTCATCATTTTCTGCTGCTCAGGAGTCAGTCCTTGTCCCTAGGGATCTTCATCCCATCCACAGAAGAGCAACATGGAACTCCAAAGCAGGAGTGAAAGCCCAGAGCCAAATGGCGGATATGGCGGACTCAGGGGGAAAAGGGGAAGGCAGCAGATGTCTGCCCCCACCTCCCTGGTAGCACACAGCATTAGACAGATATAAATGCTCCTGACTAGACAGGCCCCTGGAGTCAGAGAGCCTTCTCTGTGAGAGACAGTGAATAATATCCAACCCAGGCATGAATAAAGCCAGAATGACAGGTTCTTGGTTGCAGCATTTTTTTATTTTATTTTTTTGAGATTTGGGAATTGCTCCCCAGAGCCTCACAGTGCTGATATTTTAAGGCAATATTTTCTTCCAGAAATGGGATCTACTGCAACCAGCAGAACATTTCCATTTAACATAATGCACAAGGTCATTTCAGTTTATGGATTATGTGTGCCAGTATATTGTTCAAGAATGAAAATAATATGACAATTACTATAAAATGTTATTTAATTTTCTGCTCTCTGTTCCTGTTAGGAGACAGACAAAACTTTGAATGGGAACAACCCCTTAAAGCAACATTGTCCAATGAAAACAACACCTAAGGCGCAAGAGTAATTTAAATATTTCTAGTATTCACATTGATAGCATAAAAAGAAAGAGTTGAAATTCATATTAAGAACATAAACAGCCTTTCAAGAGTATTACCTTTATGTGACTTATAAAATGCTACAAATGAAGTATATGTGCTTTTGGAAATACATCCTCAAGTTTGACTCTCTCCATCATTCCTCATTTCACAGTAGCTACATTCCAGGTTTGAGGGCTACAGGTCCCCTATTGTCAGACACTTAAAGAGCCTGATCTATCTTTTTATATGCTAATGTTGAGGGATAGAGTTACCCAATAATATTTCTCTTCAGACCTAAAGTTAGATGAAACAATACCCTGAGTGGGAGGAGGAAGCCCCAACCAGGAAGTGTCCAAAAGAAGATCATTCTTTCTCACTTCATACTGCCCACAGGTTTTTCACATTGCAGATATTATGCAGCAGGAAAAACAACATGGATTTCTTAGGGGTTAGGAAGACAGCCAGCAGTATTCACGGCCCTGACTCTATTGTTTCCATACATAAAATGCAAACTTATTTGGCAATTTGGGTTAGACATAATGGCCAAGTTGTAATATGTTTCCTTCTGTATACCTACACTCAAGATTAATAAACATGTGGGCTGGGATTCAGGATGTGTTGTGTCTAATTCCAAAGTCAAAACAGCTCCACCAAATCACAAGACTCTTGACATATTTCTTATTCTCATCAGAATTGAAAAGTGAAAATTATCCAAAATAGCAAAATTTGTGGTACATGTACATGAAATCTGGTCCTGTGTATTACATAGCATAACACAAACAGAACACTCTCATGTACATGTATCATCTTGGTGCTTTCATTCCAGAATCCAGGGAATCCTGATTCCATTTACATCAACCACAAACACCACCTGGAATTTATATGAGTACCCATTTATATATCAAAAATATAGGTTGATGTCAAATATGTGGGAGGTTAAATCAATGTTTGTTAATTATAGAACAGGCTGACCTACAGGGATGTAAAAATCATCAAGTCCTGTGTTTTCAAATCAAAGTGTGACATGGGCTATAGAGTCATGCAGCAGAAATTTTTTATTGAGGGCATAGAGCAAAAGAAGATCAAGGAGGAGCATATAATTATAGGCAGTACCATGTAACATCAGATAATTGGAATCTGGATTTCCCACAGGAATCATTGCCATATTGTGTTTGGGCATGTGGATGACATGAGTGCCTATGATAAAAAGGTAATAAGTTTCTGAAATAAAATGATATGTCAGAAAATGGTTAAGCACTGTCCAAACTTAGACTATGGACAAGAGATTAACAAGAAAAATAACTTTTTAAATGCCAAAACCCAGAGAATCCTGACTGAAGAAGCTGCTACAGTCAGAGATTCCTTGTGTCAATGAAACTTCAGCAGCTAATCTGTGAAGCAATCTGCATGTAACTAGTAAATTTTTGCATGTGTGTATCCCTTCACTCAGCATTCCCTTTCCTGGGAGTCTGTCTTCAACAGCCATCTAGTTTGTATTACCAGCTGAAATCTCATATGTTGATATTCCAAATACCTGGTGACTCCATTGAAATATATGGTCCCTAAATACTTGATTAATGTTAACCCAGTTAATTGGTGTAAAGTCTAATCTTCTTATAAAAAAAAACAATAAGGAGGGCTGGGGATATAGCTCAGTCGGTAGAGTGCTTTCCTTGCAAGCACAAGGCCCTGGGTTCAATCCCCAGCACCACAAAAAAATAAATAAATCAATAAGGACACAGAAGCTTAGAAAAAATGGCATGCAAACAGAGTCAGAAGATAGCAATATACTTATCAAAAAGTGGGTCTTGAAGAAAACCATTTGAGGTCTGGGGAGATAGCTCAGTTGGTAGAGTGCTTGCCTCGCAAGCACAAGGCCCTGAGTTCAAAGTTCAATCCCCAGCACCGCAAAAAAAAAAAAAAAAAAAAAAAAAAAAACCATTCCAGGAAACACCATGATATAGAAACTCTGGAACCAACCCAAATAAATTTCTGTTTAACCCCATTTGTGGCATTTTCATGACAGCCCAATGACATTGATGGAGCCCACTAGGACACATATACACTGTTCCTGCAGCATGGGTGAATGAAGGTACAAATGAAACACATCATATCCACTAGCATTTAAAAACTAAACTACTTCAAGAAATGAAATCTATTACTGGAATATTATAAAGATATTGAGGACACACTCCTTACCTGATGGGACTATAGAGATTTGTTTTGTGGTATGTTACAGTCATAAAAAAAACTGTGGACTACTTTTACCTCATTACTTTGTGCACTTTTCTCCTCTTTGAGTTAACTTTCCTAGGAAAGGTTAGTTTTTACATCTTCTAGAAGAACTAGATGTACAGTGGAGATGACAGGTACATGGGTTTCCTGGAGCAGGGAGCTAAATCAAAACCAGTAGCAACAGAAAATAAATAGCCAGTGACCAGTAAACATTGAAAATGATGGGGCAATTTGTTCTTCTATTTCTACATTTATGTAGATTTACAACTATTAATTTGCCAGGGAGAGTAATGCAGTCTATATTTCTTTGGAAATGGGAATGTAGGTCATTCAAGTGGTAAATTCCTGGAAAAGGGTTTAGGGAAATCCCAATACTTGGATGTCTGTCCTGGATATTTCTTGACAATCTCCAATTCCCACCTGTTGAGACCATTCTCCAGAAGTCTCACATAACCTTAGACCAGAGATATCAGTGTTGGATTTTTGGTGCACTTGATCTTTCACCAAGGATAATTAAGAAGTAACTCCATGAATATTTGCATGAAACTCTATGAAGAGATTGTCTTACATGTAGGACAATAATAAACTCTGAACATCCTGGCTAATTTCACAGGGACACTCCCCAATGGATATTTTTATACCCAGATTAGTCATTTATAAATATATGCATAGGCCTCAATACATTGGTGACACTGCATTACAGAATAAAGTCCTTGGATATATATTTGAGTAGAAAAATATAGTACCCAGTACTTAAGTATCCACCCTACCAGTCATGTCCAGTGATACAAATATGAAAGTTCTACCACAGATTCTACGTGGAATATTCTGCTCCTATCTTTGCAGATCCCCTGCCATTCCTATGCCCTACACACAGACACAGAAGGGGAATGTAAAAAGACTTCTCAGATATGATCCCAGATGAGGACTTGCCTGGATTGTTCTTCTCTGGGCTGCTCTGTTTCACCTGTGGGTGCCTCCAGATAAATGGGTCTAGTGTGAGGACTGAGTCAATATCTAAAAATGTTCCTTGTTTGTGCCTTAAACCTTTGAAGGTTTGGTGTCTTGCACATCTGCCTTAACATGAACTAAACAAGGGAATTTCTCTAGAATGTGTTTAGAATGTGTTGGGTTCTAGTGCTAATAAACTATCACTTCTTCAAAGTTTAATTATCTGGGCCTCTTTCCATAATAAATCCTCTCAAAAGTTTCCTTTGGAGTGCTGATTTGTCATCTCCTTAACAATCCAAAATTATACAAACACGGATGGACTTTCAGCCGCTTGGGAATTTGTCAATGCACTATTGCCCACTTTTGTGGAGGCTCATAGGAAATCTGGCAGGTGCCCTGGAGAAGATTTGAATCTGTTTGGCAACATTGGAACTTTATTTTCCTCCAAGTGAGTTTAATCTATATCTTGATCCTGCATTCTGGCTGAAGGTAGAAAATCACAATCATTTCAGAATATACCTATCAGCAAAGAAGGGTGTAAAATCAAGCTGTACTTCTGGGCTCACTAGCTCATTAGTGAAAAACATCTCCAGTGGTCATATGATGGCAGTCTTGCACAAACCCAGGTCAACCTGGTTGCCCACCCATGTTCCAGGCCAGTCACATGGATATTGGTCAGTGGTCACTCAACTGCCTCTACAAAGCTTACAAAGGCACTGCCCACATGTGCACCCTTAATTGCAGTTGAACACTCAGTGCTTTTCAAGGGAAAAAAGAGGATCTTGAACTACTCGCCCTGCCTGCTTGTCTTGATGCGAACAGAAATGACTTGTTTCAAACAGGAACTCTCTATCTTGCTAACTTGCTATCTTGCTCCCCAAGTTTCTACTATGCTAAAAGTCACATGATACAGAAAATATTTATTGTTAAAAGGGGCACAAGGGTCTCTCTCTTTATGTAAAAAAAATTAACTTTCACTCTGAGTCCAGGAAAGCTGATTCCAGATTTTCATAACAGTGTAAATAACTCCATAGATGTGCCAATAGATAAATATATAAAGACTCTCACTGATCCACTAAAATGCATTCTTTTTCTCTTTGCCATAGTTAATGTGGGAGACCTTGAGACTCCCTGCTCCCAGGGATCTCTAAAACTTTGATGAATGAGAATGGTGGGTGTGGTTCCCTCTGCTCTTCTGTGCAGCACCCAGAAATCTACCTTCCTCTCAGTCTCTGACAATTTTGGCAGCCTCCACTGGAGTAGTGATTCAGATATATGCTAATGTACCTAAAGCGATTTTATCATCAGGCTTTGATGACATCAATTTGATTCTATGTTCCTTATCAGTAATTTTTATTTTTGCTTTTCATTAATGGCATCCAAGGTAATTTAGTGACAAGTTGTGCTCCATTTAGGAAACGGGAACAATGATTCTCTTAAAGGATTCACTGGGAAATGTAAGGCACATGCCCAGGATTCCATTAATGCCCTATACAGAGTTGTCTAAAATCCACTGGTATGAGAAGAGGGAAGGGAACCAGTAGCAGAAGGAAAAATGCAACACGATGGGGCCAGGAGTCACAATTTCTCCCATGAAGTGTAAGCTTATAGTATTCAGGACTAGTCTTCAGGTTTTGATGAGAGAGATAGGCTATTTTCTTAGCTAAGGCCATTTTCCTGAAGGCCATTTCCCTAGTGAAGCCAAGCTTAGACTAGTAACAAATGCACCCAAGATTCTCCATGCTGTGGCATGCTATGTGCCTCTGGGAGTCAAAACTTGAGATCAGTACACTCTTGGCTTATTGAGCCTCATTTAATGAAGCCATCCCTATCAGGCACATCAGATCAGGTGTGCCAAAGCTAGCACAGACTCTTGGCCATGGCAGACAGGGCCCGCTCTCTCCTTGGATTTTCTGACCAGTTCAAGTAGCAGTCCCAACAAGAAGCAATGACAGTAAGAAAACCATGACTATAATTTTATCCTAGTGTTAACAAGCAGCATGCCAATATCAGCTTTAAAAAGTGTTGATGAAGGAACTCCCTGGTTTAGTCCTATGGGGGATGCAGGCAGCAGGGAGAGAGAAAAAGAAGACACAGATAACTGTGGCAATGGCTGGCAGCACAGTCTGCTGACCTTGAATTCCATTACAATGCTAGAGGAGCAACAAAGTATTCACTTGTGAATATTCACACTGGGTTGTAAACTCCCTGAGGTCAGGGTCAGGGTTCAATGCCCATGCAACATTGACATGTTTAGTCCCATATGAATGTCAAATTCATACAACAGATATTAGAATATTCTAAGGAGAAGGATTTGTACTCTCTATACTTGGAACTGTAAACTCAATGTAATTTGGGTTGGAAATATTCTCAGTTGAATAAATGATAAACTGTGTCAGAAGTCAGGAGATATTGATCCAAAACAGGTCTGTCCCTGATGGTTACACAAGATAATAAGACACAGGTCCTCAGGACTGACTTTCTTCTCTGTACAGTGAACCACTTTCTTCCATACTCTTAAAGACCTTTTTATTTTGGAGTTGTTGGTTTCTCTGTCTTCCCATAGAGTTTAGTCTTTGGTAGACAGTTGAGCAGCAGCTGACAAAAGGACAGTGGGCAAAGATGTGACTGTGCTAAGTCATGTACTGTCTGGTTTCCTGCAGACACAATGAAAACATGGTTTCTACTTCCCAGAGCCCTTAACCAGTAATAATCATGAAAGAAGTAAATTGGGAGTCATGATATAACTAAATTGTTAGGCACAAAGGTATTGGAAGACACCATATCCACTGAAAGTATATGTCTGCAAGTGTATGTGGTCAGAAACTAAAGAAACAATGACCAGAAACATGAACCTGGTGATAAGGCCACATTTGGGGTAGAACATCCTGGACTCCTCATTGAGAGGAGCTAGGACATTCCTCACTTTGCTCTCAGAGTGCAAGGGAGATGGAAAGCATGCCTGGAAAACTGCTTGTGGCAGAAGATCACAGGGTTCATTTGTATTCTGGTGTGACCTGGTTGGTCTAATTCTTCAACCTGTGCCTGAAGACCCTGCCTCAGATGCATTGTGATTTGAAAATGCACAGATGGACAATATATTTATTTGAGGCAAGTAGTACTCATTTTGATTGGCAATTGCCATAAACAGTTATTTTAAATAAGTTTTTGTAAGTATAACAGACAAACTGAACTAAGAAAAATAAATAAACAAAAAATAATACAAGTTCCAAAATTGAAAAGGTTACATAAAAATAAATATGTCTGGAAAAATGTACAAGATATGAGTGGTATCTCAGTAACAAACTGACTGGTGCAGAGTCTCTGTGAGGTAATGTCAGGTTTTCTTCACTCTCCTGCTTCTCCTCTTCCTCCTCTAGGCCTTTATAATCTTCTTGTACCTAAGGGAAACTAGCAATAACTGGGAAGTCATGATTAATTCAAAACATCACTTTGGAGAGTGCATTTGACTTCATATTCTGGCTATACCACTTTCAATACCAATGGCTTTGGGCAGGAAGTCTATCTCCCTCTTGTCCATGGTCTCCTCATTTGTGAAATGGGGATGTCCCGGTTCCTGGGTTCTTGGACAGTGCCATTAGCTGCCAAAATGGGGACATCCTAGCTCTATGGTGGAAACAACTGTTTCCCTGCCAATCAGAGGTGTGTCTGTCCAGAGGGTTTTCTCTCTCCAGTATCTGTTTTCTCTTCCTCCATAAATATATCCTCATTTTTTTTTCTGGAATACCCTCTCCCCTTTGCATTTCACCCCAGGTGGGGTGAGTGGGGCAGGCGATCAGGCCTAAGAAGTCAAAACATGGAAGCCCTCTGAACAAGGAATCACTTCCCTGTTGACTTTAGCTGATCCAGACTGTTCCAGAGGCCCACAAAAGACTTTTAAGAAGCGAGAATGAAAAACCTGCCATTTTGGGGCTTTAGGGGAGGCCAGAAGAAGGAATGAAAACTGAGAGATGAAAGAAGAGTGGATCACATAGAACAGCTGTGGCTTCATTCAGAACTCCTCACCTTATAGACATTATTTTATACCTGCATGTCTCCATACAAAACAGGTAGTTTGCTGAGGAATGTGACATATCCTGTCCACTTAAACCAGGCAGGGATGCTGGTAAATTGCTTCTTGAAAAAGAAAGCTTGTGAGGATCAGCACATTGAGCCCACTTTATAGGATTATTCTCTTAATCTCATGTTCTCACAACTCACATCTCTCTCATTGAAGAAAAAAAAGAACAGTCTAAGTCACACTATGGTTGAGAATGAGTTTCTAAGAGTGGATTCCAGAGCAGTGTGAGTTTTACCAGAGAACTCAATAGCAATGCAGATTCTCAGGCCAAACCCCAGACATACAGTATCACACACAAGAATCCTAATTTTTATAATTGCCCCGGATGCACACTTGGGGCTGACCACCTGTTTTAGTCTTTCTTCCAAGAACAGGATATTTTTTATCATTTAAAAAATGTCTTTTATTATGGCGCCACTGATTGACACCACAGGAAAACTGGCTTACTTGGTTGGACAGTTCCAGTCCAGATAGACAGGACCTGAGACCCAAGGGGCTGCACACCCAGTTCCCTAGTGCTCAGGAATACAGGAAATCCTGTTTTACTGCCCCCTTTAAGGTTATTTACTATACCCAAGTCTCATAGTCAAAACTCTGTAAAAGTGTTGACCGTCACTTTTTTTCTGGAGGAGGAAGCATTAAGTAATCTGCTGTTTAAGAAACTGCAAAAGCCACGTTATTGCCCTGTGAGCACAATGAGAAGGACTACGTTTTTTTCTTATATGAAAGATTCTGGTTCCTGGTGTGTAGATTCTTGCAGTTGCCCCTCTGTACCACTAGATGGCGAGAGTGCACTTTCCTGCCAGCACCTAGGGACACTCTACAGCCAGGCTGCAAGCTTCTGAGTCCCATCAGAGTCCCTAAAGTGTCAGTGTGCTGAGGGCAATGTTTCTGCAGTATCCAGGAAGTGATAAGCAGCTGGAGTCATTAACATGAAGGAATAATGATCATGATACTTTATGAGGAAAATCCTTTAGAATTTTACAAGTCCTAGTTCCTATGCATGGCAGGCTGATCATTTTTCACAGTCCTGAATTCTGATGGTAACAGAGCTCTAGTCACAGACCCTAATAATACCAGTCAGGAGGAGGAGAGGTCATAAAGTCACAACAGGCTATTTTCTTCTCATGGGAGGTCTAATGTGATTTTAATGACACCCTGAAAAATAAATGACCTGCCTTTTTGATGCTTTAAAGTGTTCATTGGGAGGGTAAATGAGGAGGTGGGAAGAGAACTAACATTCAAATCATGAGTCCAAGTCTAGATCTTCTCCAGTTGATTGTGGGCTTTGTCTGCTCCTATGCCTATTCTGTGACCCAAGCTTGCAGCCATTACAGTGGAGGGTGTATGCAACAGGAATAGTGCTTTCACAGTTCTCACTTAGAAGGTGCAGTGGCCTTCCTCCACTCCCACCTCTGGCAGCCCTTTCTGTTCCTCAGAACTAAGGTGGGGAGGACCTAACAGAAAGCAGAGGATAGATGACCCCCATGCCCCACACTTAGGGATTCAGGCTATGGATGAAACTGTCCTGGGTTTTTTGAGAAGCTTTGCAAGTTTGACATTGCTTTAAGGGTAACTTGAGTTTGTTTTAATCTGGTATAGTAAGATTTACAAAATCAGATTTTGCTCTCACAGTTTGCTACAGTTTCCTCAAAGGTTCCAGGCCATGTGCAAAGCATCAAGGTTGGTCAGGAGGCAGACAGTGTGAAAGGTGAGGGAGAACATGGGAAAGAGTCTTCATTTTATTTGGGCAGGAAAAAAGATGATGCAGCATAAGAAGTTTTAGAATTAGTATGTTTCAAAGATTTTAGTCTTCTCTAAATGACAAGGGCCATCCCTGGGTCTCTGGTACATGAAGCTGATGGGATTGGTGGTGTGGGAACCAGATTAGTTAGCTTGGGTAAGGTGAACATGCTGGGGAATTGAATGACTCTCTAGGAAATAGCTATCTCCAGGAAAACATGCCCTGGTATAGTGGTACATGTCTGTAATTCAAGTGATTCAAGGGACTGAGGAAGAAATATCACAATTTCAGGCCAGCCTGAACTATTTAGTGAGACCCTGAATCAAAAAAATTTAAAAAGGTTCTAGGGATCTAGTTAAGTTTTGGGTCAGTAGTAGAATGCTCCTGTGTTCAATCCAAGTTCCCACCCCCAATGTGTGCCTGTGTGTGTGTGTGTGTGTGTGTGTGTGTGTGTGCATGAATACACACACACATACATACATACATACACACACTCATGCAATAAACAGTCAAGGAAGTCATGCTCTTCAGGATCAGGAAAGACCCCATGTCAAAGAAACAGAGGACTAACAGTAAGTGGCATAGTTAACAAAGCACTTTTGATTCCCAGAAAGGAAGAAATTGTAACTCTGCAGGTGTTCCTAGCAAGTCTGCTCTCTGGTTCCTCCAGGCCAGGACCTGTCTTTATGGTGTTCCAGATCACTGGAAGAGACTCTTCGGTGACTGCACAGAATCAGTACTCTTTGTTTTAATGCATTTCAATTTGAAATATAGCTTTCCAGCTTGAAATGAAGCCTGGTAAGCAGAGCATAGAATGCAATTGTTATGCCACCTGCAATTCCCCTCAGTGCTTGACAAGGATTCTGCTGAGTAATAAAGATGTTTGCAAAGTCTCATCTCCTTGGGAATTTGGTTGTGGGCTTTCCTTCCTTGCTTGCTTAATATGTGTAGGTTTACTATTAATATTTTATGTATTTTCCCTGAAAATAGGGGTCTTAACAGATCCAGGGTTAAAACATAAAAACCAGACTTCTAACAGTAATTTCAGATTTAGTCATTTGCTATGAAACTCTGAGTAACCAAGATTGCTATAAAAAAAAAAAAATACGAAAACAGATTCTAGCTGCTGATCCCCTGTTGACTACTCTCAGATGACCTGAAACACGTAGGCAAATAATTCCAACCCCATCAGGAAGGATTAACAGGAACAGAAGAAATAAAGTTCTCCTCAATGTTAAGTTCACACAGTATAAGATGATATCATATATTTGTTACCTTAAAATGTCTAGCATTTATTAACTACAGCAGTAGTCACATGACTGATGTTTGTTCAACCCTACTGAGCTTGCTTTAAACTTTATGATTAATTAAATATTAATATGTCTTATTGTTTAGTTATAGGTTATCACAAGTAAACAATTACTAGAATAATTAGAATACTTCATTGTCTAGTCTAGTAATGATCATACAAAATATTTTTGTTTTTCTCCTTGTGACCTTTTCCTTCTCTGAAAAAAACATGTGTAACTGCCTACCTTTTAATGTATAAAAGACTGGCTGGGAAAAATAAAATTGAGAACTTAGTATCCATTCCTTGAGTTTGTGTTGCTTTGTTCTCCATCGCACTGACGCCTACTTGATCACCTGAGACCACTATGACCCCTGCTAGGACTGGACCCTGGCATGCAAATTACCTGCAACAGACTTCTTTGATCCTTAATCTGTCCCCAAAGATGCCTGTCTGGAGCAACCTCAGGATGTTTGGGACAAGGACAGACTTCTCAGAGAAAAGAGGGTTTGGGGCAGACTTTGAAAGATATTTTTTCTCACTGGAGCTTATATTTTCTCTGATGGCAAATTGGAAGAGAAAAAATGAAGCACTGCACAGACCACTGTGAAATGTAGTTCAGAAGTCAACAAGTTTTCCTTGCAGCTGGAGTAAGGCCTTCTCAGGTCATCAGTCCCAGCATGGGTCAATGAATTCAAGTGACCCTGCACATTAATGTGTGTGTATTTACATGCACATGTTGGTCAAGTGCTCTTTGATTCACTGTGCATGTTTGGGATAGAAGAGTAGGAAAGACTACATTCTCAATTAGAGTTTACTGCTTAGAAGGAATCTTGCCTTATATTCAAGGAGGAAAATCTGGCTTGACATCAGCAACTGGACTTGGACAGACAAACTTTTGGAAGAATGGTCAAACTCTGACAGGTAAGCTGTAATGTGAGGAACAGGTCCAATTTAGTATTTCTCCTGCCCCCAGGCTTTAAGTTTGAAAATACACTGTGTGTCTTCCTCTTCCCCTTACATTTTTTCCTTTTCTTTTTTCCTCACCTACCATGAGACACTTACTGTGCCTGAAGCACTTGGACAAAATGATGAACTAGAAAAGAACCAGTGCCTTCCTGTGTAGCATTTATGATCTGGACCAGAATTTATGAACCTCAGCATGATTAACATGAAATGCCAGGTGCTTATTTGTGTTGAGGAGTTTCCCTGTTCATAATGATATGTTTAATAGCATCCCTGAACAATGTTTCCCTGTTCATAATGATATGTTTAATAGTATCCCTGAACAATGTCTAGCAATGTCCCCTGCAATTTTTTTTTTTTTTTTGGTGCTGGAGATTGAACCTGGGGCCTTGTGCTTGTGAGATAAGTACTCTACCAACAGAGTTACATCCCCAGCCCCCCTGTAATTTTTGAAAATCAAAAATGCCCATAGATGGGCTCAATGTCCTGTGGGTGTAACCATTGCCCTGGTTGACAACTCACCACTGAGGCAAACAGCTATGCTCATACCTACATTATAGTTACCACAACTGCCTCTGTACCTACATGGATTCTATTCAGGAATCTGCTACTGCTCATAGAGTCTGCTTTAGTGGGACTTGCAGTGGGTTTTTGTACATTCCTGTTATGGAACAGTAATTAATCAGAGGCTTCCAAATAAATTCCTGGTCAAGAGAGGCTCCAACTTAATATCCCATGATATTACCATGGAGGTTACCATGGAGGCATTACAGTGACCTTAAAAGTGAGTGGAGGTATTTGCAAATAAATCAGATTAAAATGACCTTCCCTGTTATTCCTTTTCAGCCTTTCCTTTACCCTGAAATAACTGCAGAATGAAAGCATGAACCTGTTTGTGGAAGGGCAGACCTGCATTCTGAATTTTTTTTTTTTTTTTGCATAAAACTCCCACATCCTTCTGTATCTCTGTAGCTCCTTAAGTAGAAAGCAAAGAGTGTAAATGTCTTTCTTTGTGCCTAATAAAGGGGTAAACCTTAGGTTTTGCCAAATGTTTGACCCTATCTGATACTTGTTGAAGGCATATATGTCTGTTGCTCATGGCATCTAACAGAAGGGTACCATTTGATTCCAGAATCCAGTACAGAAGTTCCTGTCAACATCCTTGCTTGTTCATCCCTGTGCTCCATTCTATGGTGTTGACAGGTAAATTAATTAATCTGTTACGATTCAGATATGAAGTGTCATCCAAAATCTCATGTGTGAGACAATGCAAGAAAGTTAAGTGGTGAAATGATTGGGATATGAGTCTTAACCTAGTCAGTGAATTACTCACTTGAATGAAATAATTCCTTTTTTTTTTTTTTTTTTTTTTTTTTTTTTTGGTGCTGGGGATCAAACCCAGGGCCTTGTGCTTGCGAGGCAGGCACTCTACCGACTGAGCTATATCCCCAGCCCAATAACTGTTCTTTTTAATGAACAATTCTTTCCTATTCTCATAAAGTAGGGAGTGTTATTAAGAGTGGGATAGGGAGGGGATAGGGAGTTCTTCCAGCAGTCTCCCTGTGCATGAATATAGATATTGCATTCTTTCTTATCAGACTGAGGTTTTGTGGCTTCCTTTCTTCCATGGCAATTCTCAAGGAGATAACTGCTTCTCTGGTGTTCTCTCATGGCTCCTTGCAGATTAATTGTATAACACTAATTACACTGTCCTATAGGTGGCACCCTCATTTTGCTCATATATTCTGTAAAACTGTGACTTCCTAGATAGGACCAAATAAGTCCTCATATATGAGTTCATTGCTGAGTGAAAAATAAAGGGCTGTCTGTTTAGTTAAGTATTTGCCAAGAATCAGATCAAAAATGTTAGATTGGGGCTACAGTGTTAGGTAGTGGAATAGTGAGTTTCAGATACTATCAGATTCAGATGTATCAAAAGTGTAAAATCTTCAAGAATTCCATGTAAATAAGAGGAGGGAGAAAAATAATAATGACAGAAACAACAAAACCTGTCTTTCAACTAGTCCACATGGACATAACTTTGATAGTTTACATTATTTTATTTTTAGATGAAATAATTTTATTTTAGACATGCAAGAAAAGCTACTTCAGGATCTAATAATTTAAAGCAAGTAGCTGTATACAGATAAGAAAAGCAACAACTTGTTATAGTTCAGAACACTGCACCCAAAGCAAAGAGACATGAGAGAATATATATTTATGCAGCATTAAAACAAAATGTAAAAGTTAGTGCAGGGTAGGAGGAGGGATGGAGAGAAAAGCCAAAATGAAAAATCAGAGTTTCCCAATGCTTCAAATGTAGTGCACTACAGTAAGAATGGTAAGAATAGAAATAACAGATCTGTATACCAGCCTAATACAAAGTTTTCTGGTAGAACTTCTTTCAATGGTAAACCAGTTTGAGTATCTTCTGTAGTTACTGAACTCAGGCTTTAAACTCTCTAGATACAATGAACAATATTGTACATTCCCTTTTAAAATAATTTATACTACAATTTTATTAAAATCATATACTGTAGTGACCAATGTTAAACTTTTATGTATTCTGAAACAAAACTGTAGTTAACAAAGTACTAAATACTTAAATGAAGACTACACATATTAGAAAACCTTTAGGAAAATGTAAACATTTAGGGGGCTGCATATTGGAACATACTCTCTTCGGAACTGAAGACTCCTGCATCCCATAAAACTGGCTGATTGTATGTGGGGTTGAGCAATGTAGCTAGGTGACTTATTTATCACCAGCATTGTCCAGATATGACTCAGGCAGCTGTCACCATGAAATTCTGGACCTTTATGTTTTGGAACCCCCATGGGACACTGTTATAATAACTGCAATGCAGAAATGCTGAAGCCATAAGAATCTGGTTGGAGTTGATGTGATGGGCAGGCATATATATCCCTCTGGAAAACTGCAGTCACAGATTTCTTGGATTTGAAATTTATGATTTAGGATGCTGTACTGTGGGTTATTTATGTTAATTAAAAAAGTAAAATCATTAACTGAGTTTTTCTGCAGTCTTAAAAACAACATTTAGACTTAAATAGAACAACAGTTCACATATTTAGCATTTCACATTTGTGTAACTTATGAATTACTATTTGTCAAAACCCTGGTATTGTAATTGCTAAGGCCTAACATGTCAGGTTATTTGAATATAATTACATTTTAAGGTAATGGTGATCAAAAAATATCTGTTTCACATAAAGAAGTATATATCATTTGAAAGTACTCAAATGATGCCTTCATCTGAACCATACATCACAGGTACTTAAAGTTTTTAATTACAAGGTGGTGGGGATATTTTGGGGAAAAAAATGAAAGGAGGGGTTGGAGTGGCCCTAACTAACCATTGAAACTAACAGCAGTTTTCATTTATGAGATATCCTTATCTTTAATATTCCAGAGTGGCTACAAAGTGAAAAACAATCCAATAAACATATCTTGTTTAAAAAATATTTGAATATTTAGGTATTAAGACTGTATTAGAAATTTTGAACTATGTAAATAAGCTTAGTATTGATAAGTGGAAAGGAGTATCACTGAGCAATGTATAGTGCAGGAGAGACATTTCTGACACAGCTTTCTGACAGTTCTTAAAAATATGGATCAATATCATTATATAGCAAAAATGTGATTCAATAAATATGGCAGTACAAATTTTCTTTTTAAAAAGTTTTAGTTATTAATAGACTTTTATTTTATTTATTTATATGTGGTACAGAGAATCAAACTCAGTGCCTCACACATGCTAGACAGGTGAACAACCCCTGAGCCACAACCTCAGTTCCAAAATTTAATAACAAAAGAAAAGAGAGAGAAATCTCAAATTACTAAAATTCTTAATGAAAATTAAATAAATCAACAGACAATACTAAAATACAGATGATAGAAAAAGTTTTGAAAGTCCATACTGTAATAAAATAGGAAAACATGAAGACATCAAAAAATTTCCAGAGAAATATGACATATGCAAATTAGTGCAGGAGGACACAAAAAATTTAAACACATCGATTTGAAGTAATGAAATAGAGTACGCCTTCAAAAGTCTACCACCAAAAAGTCCTAGGACCGGATGAATTCTCAGACAAGTCCTTCTATACCCTCAAAGAAAATTTTAAACCAATATTTCTCAAATTACTGCATGAAATAGAGAAGGAGGGAACACTTCCAAACTCATTCTATAATCCTAGTTACACCGTTATACCAAAACTAGACAAAGATATATAAAGCAAAAAAAAAAAAAACTTTAGACAAATATTTCTGATGAACATAGAGACAAAAGTTCTAAATAGAATATAGGAAAAAATGCATACAAAAATATATTAAAAAGATAGAGCATCATGATCAAGTCAGGTTCATGCCAGGAATATAAGGGTGATTCAACATACAGAAATCAAAAATTTAATACATCACATCAGTAAACAAATGCACTAACCTCATGATTATCAAAATAGGTGAAAGAAAAGCAGTTGAGAAAATTCAGTATGCATTTCTGCTCAAAATATAAAATAAAGTAGGGAGAGTAAGAACATTCCTCAACACTATAAATGCTATATATGATAAAACCAAGACCACTATAATTCTAAATGGAAAAAATTTGAAATTATTTCTGCTAGGAACTGGAACAAGACAGGGATGCAGTTTTTTACCTCTTCATTTCAACAGAGCACTTGAAACACTAGCTGCAGTCATTTAAAAAAGAAAAGAAATTAAAGAGGTCTGAATAGGAAAAGAAGAACTTAAGCTATCTGTATTTGCCAATGACATGATTCTATATTTAGAAGACCCAAAACTCCACCAGAAAGCTTCTAGAATTCATTAAGAAATTCAGCAAATTAGGATATAAAATTAATACCCATAAACCAATTTTGTTCCTATACATCATTGATGAATTATCTGAAAAAAAAATTAGGAAACTATTCAATTCATAATAGCCTCACAAAATACTTTGGTATCAATCCAACAAACATAGTGAAAGACTTCTACAATGAAAGCTACAGAACACTAAAGAAAGTAATTGAAGAAGACATTAGAAGATTGAAAGACTCCCTATGTTCTTGGATAAGCAGAATAAATATGCCAAAATGACCATACTACCAAAAGCAGTATAGAGATTTAATTCAACTCCTATAAAAATTCCAATAATTTTCTTCATAGAAATAGAAAAGTCAATCATAAAATTTATTTGGAAAAACAAGTGACTCTGAATAACTAAAGCAATTCTTAGTTAGAAAAATGAAGGAGGATGCAATAACAATATCATACCTTAAGTAATACTACAGAGATATAGTAACAAAATCAGCATGGTATTGGCACCAAAGCAGACCTAAAGACAAACAGAACAGACTAGAAGTCAAAGAAACAAACCTAATATATATGCAGGTACCTCATACTATAAAAAGGTGTCACACTCATACACACTCTGGAGAAAGACAGGCTTTTTATCATGTGATGCTGGGTAAACTGGAAATCCATATATAGTAGAGTAAAATTTAACCCGTATCCCTCAACCTGCTGAAAGCTCAAATCATTGTAGGTCAAGGACCTAGATATTAGACCAGAGATTCTTTGCCTTATAGAATAAATTTTAGCCCAAATTGTCCACCATTTCAGCTTAGAAATGGACTTCCTTGACAAGATTTCTAAAACACAAGAAGTAAAATCAAGAATCAATAAATGGGATGGCATCAAAGTAAAAATGTTCCACAGCAAAAAAAAAAAAAAAAAAAAAAGATTGTGAATAGAATGCCTACAGAATGGGAGAAATCTTTGCCACCTGCACTTCAGATAGAACATTAATATCTAGGATCTATTAAGAACTCAAAAACACACACACACACACACACACACACACACACACACACACACTACCCAACCATTAAATGAGCAAAGGAACTTAGCAGGCACTTCAAGGAAGAAATACAAATTGTCAACAAATATGAAAACATGTTCAATATCTCCAACATTTAAGGAAATGCAAATTAAAACTACAATGAGATTCCATCCAACTTCAGTCAAAATGGCAATTATTCAGAATACAAGTAATAATAAATGTTAGTGAAAATGTGGGAGGAAATGTTCACTCATACATTGCTGGTGGTACTGCAAATTGGTGCAACTAGTCTAGAAAGCACCATGGAGTTTCCTCAGAAAACTTGGAATGGAATGATCATTTGACCCAGTTATTCCACTCATCAGTATATATCCAAAGAATTTAAGATCAGTATACTACAGTGATTCAGTCACATCAATTCTTATAGGAGCTCACTTCTCGAGAGTTTTTAGCTAAGAAACCATGTTAGGTGTCCCTCAACAGATGAATGGATAAAGAAAATATAGTATATATGCACAACAGAATATTACTGTGCCATAAAGAAGAATGAAATTATGGCATTTGCCAGTAAATGGAAAGAACTACAGATTATCATGCTATATGAAATAATCCAGGTTCAAAAAACCTAAGGTCAAATATTCTCTATCATATGTGGATGCTAACACACAATAAGGGGTCAGGAGAAAATAAGAAGTTTACTGGATTAGACAAAGGGGAATGAAGGTAAGGAAGTAGCATGGAAATAGAAAATACATTCAAATAATTTGGACATAATTTTCCTATATTCATCAATGAATACATGACCAGTGAAATTCCACATCATGTACAACCACAAAAATTGGATCCCAATTAAAACAAGTTATATTCCATGCATGTACAATATCTCAAAATATACTCTACTGTCACATGTGTCTAAAAAGAACAAATAAAAAAGGAGGAAAGGAACCTGGGGTATGGAGAAGAAAAGAAAAACACCAGAGAATAATTTTGCATATTTTTATATTGAATGAATGTTGAAATATGTAAAAATAAATTCCATCATACTGTAAAATTCTAATGCAATAATAAAAATATGGAAAGAATTTAAAAGTTGCTAGCATCGTATGTTGCTAGTCATCAAATCATCTCTAGGTTAAATTCACACTACCAAAAAATAAGTTTTTCATATTATCATATATATTAATTTTTTACATATTACTTTATGTGTGTGTGTGTGTGTGTAATTCACTGCATAAAAAGAATTAAGTACATTTACCTGATTATATCAACAGATGCAAAAAAGTCTTTTGAAAATATCCACCACCCATTGATGTTTAAAATTCTAGAGGAACTAGTGATAGAAAGAAATTTTTTCAGTATTGTAAAAACTGTGTATGAGAAAGCCAATACCAACCTCATACTGAACAGAGAAAAAATAAAGCATTTCCTCTAAAAACAAGAATAAAACAAGGATATAAACTGTCATGACTCATATTCAACTTGAAATTCAAGCCAGAGCAATCAGGCAAGAGAAGAAATCTAAGGGCATGCACATAGTAAAAAAGATGTCCATTTGTCTCCGTTTGCTGATGCATACATCTTTATGTAGAAGATTTAAAATGCTATATTATCACATTTCTAGCTGATAAACAAATTTACTAAAGAAGTTGTATACAAATCAACATACATAAATCAATGGCATTCCTATATTGCAGGAATAAACCTACTGCAAAAGAAATTGGGAAAAATATCTGAATCACAATACCCTAAAAAAATACTTAAGGAAAAAAATCGAACCTGGGAGGTGAAAGACATCAACAATGAAAACTACAGAACACTGAAGGAAAAAAATGAAGATGACCTTAGCAGTTGAAAATAGTTCCCATGTTTTTGAATAAGCAGAATTAATATTATCAAAAGTTCTATACTCCCTAGAGCAGTAAACAGATTCAATACAGTAACAACCAAACTATCAATGGCATTCTTCACAACACACACCAACATAAAAGCTGTTCTAAAATTTATTTCAACAAATAAGAGACATAGAATAGCCAAAGCAATTCTGAATTTTAAAAAGTGATGCTAAAAGCATCACAATAACAGATATCCATTTATATTGTAGTTTTATTATAAAAACAATATTCTGTTGGCACTAGAACAGACCTTAAGACCAATGGAATATAAAACACAGAAAAATCCACATAGATAGAGTGACCTGATATGTGATAAAAGTGCCAAAATTATAGGGTGAAGAAAAATGAAACTTTTAAACAATGGTGCTCTGAAAACTAGATATTCACATGTAGAAAAAAATAAACTTGATCCCTATTCCTCACCCTGCACCAGTGCCAACTCCAGTGAATCAAGGACTTAGAAATTAAAGTAAAAGCTGTATGCTTAAAGATAATGAAGGCCCAATTCTCCAACATATTGACATAAGTACCAACTTTCTTAAAAAGTCTTCAAAAGCACAAGAAATAAAACCAAGTATTAATAAGTGGGATGAAATCAAATTTGAAAACTTCTGTACAGTAAAGGAAATAAGAATGTGAAGAGAGAGCCTACCAGTGTGATAAAATTTTTACCATCTACTCCTCAGAAATGAAATTAATATACAGATTATAAAAAGAACTAAAAAAAAAGAATCTCCCCAATTAATAAATGGGCAAAAATCTAATCAGACATTTCTTTGAAATAAGAAATACAAATGGTCAACATATATATGAAAACATGTTCAATAGATCTAACAATCAGTGAAATGCAAATCAAAAATACATGGAGGAAAAAGTTTATTATTGTGCCCTTGCTCTTTTTCTATACTTCAGTGAAATTATTAAATTCAAGAAGAACTAAATGAAGATTTTTATCTCACTCCACTTACAATAGCATTTATCAAGAATAATGTAGGAAACCACATAATAGACAGAACATTTCGGTGGAGAAGGGAAGAATAAAAGGTTATTAGATTAGAGAAAGGAGAATTAAGGGAAAGGAGGTGGATGGGATTAAGACAGACAGTAGGATTAAACAGATATTACTTTCTTTTGTTTCTAAATGAATACACGACCTGTGTAACTCCAATCAAGTACAGCACAAGAATGGGAAGTCATATTCCATGTGTTATGTCAAACACACCCTACTGTTATGTATATCTAAAAAGAATTTTAAGACATAAAAAAAGGAATAAAGTGGGGTAAATGTCCACTTAGGCAGTTTTGTTTGGACATCAAACTAGTATAACCATTCTGGGAAACTGTATGGCTATCCATTTCAAAACTTGGAATGGGAGCAACATCTGACCCATTTGTCCCACTCTTCAATATGTGCTTGATGCAACACACATGGCAAAATTATAAGGTGCAAATATATTGATGGAGGAATGTTTTGTGATGTATTTAAAACTCCAAAGAGATGACTTCAACAATGACATTGGTTCTTGGCAGCTTTCTCAAAGCCTCAGAAAAGAAAGGTGTGCTACTTAAGCAAGACATTTCATTACAAAATTTGCAAATACAGGCAATCCCCACTGTGCATAGGAAACCATGGAAAAAAAGGAGTTAAAACAAGAATACAGATCACATAGGCTAGAATTTCAGTCCACATGCTACCTTGAAGAGTGAAGACTCAGAAATAGGTAAAAATCAACGTAGAAAATTATTACTTTTTATTCATTGTCTCCATCACTCAATGAAAATCTAAAAATAAAAAAAATACAGAAAATATAAGTTGTCTGAAATTCTTCCCTGAAACAATTACAATGTATTTAGCATAGAAAAATTCTGCAGTATTTCACAGTATTCTAAACCAGGTCCCAAAAGAATCTTTCTGATAAAATTAAAATGCATCTTTATTTTTCAGTAGAAAGACAGAAATACCATCACTTGGGAAACCCATCCTTAGAAGTTGAGACTTCCAGATCTGTTCTGGGAACATGTGCTGTGCTCCCCACCACATTCTCAGGTCAATTCCATTCCAAAGTGTTTCATTAGTACTCCTTTCACATATATAACAAGCTGGTGGTTTTATATTACCCACTGTTTCCACTTTGTAATTGATAAACAACTGTAAAGTGATCATTCATCAAAAACCATTTTAATAGAATTCAGAAATTATCAAATATACAGATATGTGTAAAGTGTGTATTTGGACATGTATAGATATCCATGACTATTAATTTTACTCTTTAAGAAGTGTTATGCTGCAGAAATAAGGTATTCCAATTCATCTTTAACAAAGAGCAGGGGGGGGTCGCACATGAAAGTGTCTGTATCAAAACTGAGCACTCCTAAAATTAAAATTTAAAAATGGGTCCAGATACTTTTAATTAATGTGATATAAAAAGGTTCAAATTGGGTAAACTAATAAAAGCAAAATGTCTTT
Organism: Sciurus vulgaris; assembly: GCF_902686455.1. NCBI lineage: Eukaryota > Metazoa > Chordata > Mammalia > Rodentia > Sciuridae > Sciurus > Sciurus vulgaris. Next base: position 1,496,356 of record NW_027632807.1, on the reverse strand, counting down.
GAAAATAACTCACAAGTCTCTAGGTGGTCAAGCTAATAAAATATTAATGTTAATAAAGTGTCTAATATCAATTGTTTCTAGAACTTTTCTTCAACAGGAAAGAGACAGCAAATACTGTACAGGACACTTGTCTGATATCTTGTTTTTTACAGAATAAGTGAATTAGAGTTAACATGTATGAGATTACTCAAATGTGCTTGTAGAGACATCTGATTAGTTTACAAAGTTAAAATGCTAATTGTTAAATAACATCAAGTACTTTTAACTCCTTAAATTCCATGGGGTGTCATACTTAAACATTATTGGTGTTTTCATAGGTTGGTAAATAAAAGGGTTTAAAATTGCTTTGTATCATCACTAAACTAAAAACAAGGTTACTAAGAGTTATGTCATAACAAGTACAATTCTATATACTAAGGGTCCCAAAAGTTTCCACTGTGTTTCAATTAGAGTGCTATAAACAACAAAATATTTAATCTTATTAAAATAGTGTAATTTATCTAAATTCAGACATTTTATAAGAGTTGTTTCAGAATGTGAACAAAAAGGGGTCAACAAATAGGAAAGAGAAAATAAAAGATTCTGGGTATGGAAATATATTTAGTAAAAGGGAAAAGGAAATGTTTCTGGGTATGAAAGTGCTTGTGTGATGAAATACATGAGGGTCTAAGTAAGTGCTAAGAAAGTCTGTGTAAGTAAACGGCAAGTTTCAACAAGTTTGTGTGTAACTAAGTTGGCTATATGTATGTGAGACACCTTAAACTATTTAAGGTTTTTCCTAAGGTGAAATACTAATGTTCTGATATAAACCAAAGTTTATATGGTACAATGACATGGTAAAATGACAAGGATTTGAAACACTAATTTACTCTTAACTTTGTGTCTATTAAGTTTTATTCTTTAGAACAATTAGTCTTAAAAATTGGGGTGTATACAATTATGGTTAAACAACTGTTATGGAGTATTGTACTATGTTACAGAGTCTACATTTTTCTTTGAAAACTAAATTTGGTAAGATAAAAGTGTCAAGGTAATTGTGAAATGGTCACTAGTTGTATATTAAATGTGTTCATATTTTTCAGGACCACAAGTTTTTAAAGCAAGGAATTTATTAAGCTCTGCTATTCTCCAGATTCAACTTGTCTATAATGGTAATCTTAAACTTATAAAGAGTAAATTTTATTGGGGATTTATTTCTATCATTTAATGTTCTATTATAGGACCTGCTATCAATAGGGTATGTGTAAAATTTGTTACTTTTTACACTGAGATAAAGAATTTCAAATGAAATTGTATTTCTAAACAGTACAGTCTGACTTGTTTACAGGTTAATATTGTGAAACATGAAAGAAACATGAAAACATTTTGCCATTTCATCACACAAAAGGAAAGTTAAAAGCTCTCTCAGCCTTTCTGTGATTGATGTTTTAGATACTATGTTAAATTGTGTTAATTATAAAGTTTATATAGACTCAGGAAACAGTATATGTAAACTACTTAATGATATTTAAGGAAGAAGCAAAGATCAACATCAGAATTAGAACACTTAAGATCTGTTAGGAGCCATGCCTTACCTGAAATAAGCCTCTGCCCCCCACGTCACTGTGTGTAGAATAGCTCCAAAATAAGTCAGACTTCAGCTTATTTAAAGTCATAGTCAAAAAATTGGTTCTTGTTGTAAAAGTACTGTGATCTGAAATAGGGGATAGAATGTGGTTCTCAATCAAAATTCAAGATAGATATTATACAAGCTGAATATATTTTTACTCTTGCTAATTTCATTTTGTAAAACTGTTACCTGTTAATGTTTTGCAGAAGTAGCTGCTTCAAGAACATACAACCTAGGTAACTTGTGATAATAAGCCATCACCTATAGAATAGATAGTGGTAACTTCCAGTAATAATACAGACTCCAGTTAGATAAAAGGATAAATAACTGTAAAGTTATGGACATTAAAGTTAAGCCCAGTACTCTCACTTTATGACTGGTGAGACTGGCTTGCTGGAAGATTAAGATCAAACGTAGAGAATGGAGTTAAATACAGAGGTCAAGAGAAGTCCATATTTGGGTCTTGCCCTCAAAAGTCAGCTTGAACCCAGGGAATAAGAGAACTTCTCTAAGGAGTGTTGCAGCTCTGGGTCACACATCCTCCTGATCAAGGAGATTGTTGAGACTAGAGGATGAAAAATCACTCAGTGCATCTGCTGCAGAGGAGGGTCATGGAAAAAGGGAGATATCCCTTGATGCTTCCAAAGGAAGCCACCTCATTAAGAGACCCTGCCTAACCAAAGTCACTGGTTGAACTAGGAAGCCGCTCTTAAGTTCTCTATGAGTGACCCATGTGGGAACTCAGCTGACTCTTTAACAAGACAGGAACCAGGTCAATTTGACCAGCTCAATCTTAGACACCCAGCAAAACAGTTAAATCCAAAATATAGCCATTCTTGGGCATTTAAAGAAAATAATAGTTAAATGTAACTTAAGATGTATACTTGTATTAGCCCACTAGAATAAAGACTGGAAGCTACAAATGAAAAAAAGATTCTTCAGCAAATGTGCCTGATTACTATCAAGAGAAACTGCCACAGTCAGACGTTTTTAGTCAGTTTAAGGCCTGCAGACCTTCCTAAGCTCACAGGTAGACTTAATCTATGTTTGTTCATATGATTATCTAGCCCTAAGTTACAGAAGTTTAGAGATCTCTAGTAAACACAGGTTATACCAATAAAGGGATATTTTACAAAATCAGATGACATTAAGTAGCTTAACTATATTTTCTGGGGACATCTATGACATTAAGAGTTAAATGTTGTGTTTACATTCCTGATAACCTGGACAATGTTAAAGTCCCCAAATAAAGGCCTTGTCCTCTCCAGCCCTTGCTAGGCCTAGTTATGGGACCAATTTCTCAGTTCTTCCACCTCCTGGTGAGAGATTGACTTCTGTCATTTTCATGATACTCAGTGACATGTTTCAAATGCTGCAACATTTACTTTGTAGTAATCTCATTTCAGTACTCATGTCTTTTTGTTCTTCTATCATAGAAGCACCCACCCAAAGATGACTTTACAACATGCTCTTCCCCATCCATACTTCTTCCTTGGACCCCTCGATTGACCCAATTTTTTAAAAAAAGGAACTCCAAACTGCTTGCCCCTTGCTGCCCCCTTTCATCCTCGAAGCACCCAGAACGAACGACACCACTTTTCATTTCCTTAAGAGGCAGTTGGGGATTCCTAAAGCTAAAGGGGGGAATGAAGCCAGAATTGGGAACAGGTCATTAGTGTAGAAATAGGGGATTGGGTCAAATCGAGGAAATGAAGGCCATATAGTCATCTCCCTCTGGAAGTTGGAGACTGGCCCCGGAAGAATGGAATGTCAAAGATCTCCACAGCCCATTGATTACCAAATTTACCTGCATTTATCAAGGAGTGTTTATCAAGGACTGCAAACAAGGGGCTGCTAATTGGTGCCCCCTGGGCCCTTGCCTGCCTGAAAAGTCGATGGCATCACTGACTGGATTCACGCTTCACATGTGAAGCCTGCACCACCACCAGACCTAACGTGGAAGTGGAAAAATTAGACAACCCTCAAGCTCCACATCCACCGTATTCCTGCTCCTGTTGACGCACCTCCCGCCAATAAGTAGTCCCAATCCTCATGCCCCCCAACAACTAACATGGCAGGTCCTCTCCCAGACTGGAGATATAATATGGAGCACCACCAGGGAGAAACCCCTTTGGCTTGGTGGCCGTCCCTTACCCCAGATATCTGCGCCTTAGTAGCTGGGTTAGATAATTTGGACATCCCTACCCTGACTTCTGAGGAGGCCCATAAACATTGGCCAACATCACCCAGGCCTTTTGGGGGAACAGAATACCGCCTAGTTGAAGGGTACAACCCAGGATGTAACTACCCACGCTCCTGTGACAATCTAAAACAGACCCCTTTCTGTGTCTGCCCCCGGTATGGGAGGTCACAGAATATGGCAAGGATGTGCGGAGGTATAGACCATTATTATTGCTCCACATGGGGATATGAGACTACTGGCAACACTTATTGGCGTCCCACCTCCTCCTGGGATTTAATAACCGTACAGCAAAATCTTACGGCAGCCAAATGTAACAACCAAGGGTGGTGTAACCCTCTGAACATCTCCTTCATGGAGTCACCTTCATCAGGGAGAGAGTAAGTGCTATACAGGTACTGATGCTCAGTCAACAATACCAGTCCCTCCACCAAGGAAATAGCTTTGGAGAAGAGTATATAGAGACAGAAGTTCCATGATTACAACTTACCAAAAAAGAAAATGAGGAAATGAAAGAATGGACATTTGTTTAAGCTGTCTGTTTTATCTCAACTCCCTAAGGTCTCCCTCCCAGTGATGGGAACAAAGCCCTTAAAGCTGTTCCAGGAAACACCTTCAAACAGAGAGTAAAAGAGTAATTGGAGCAAGATAGTATTCAGACAGTTAAGATATATATGTTATAAGATTACCAGAATCTACGCCCTGTTGTAAGACACTGTGAAACATGTTGTATGTTATCAGCAAACCCAGACCCCCTTTGGAATTTCCCAGCAGCTTTGTTCCCCTTTTCCCTTCCATGTGCGACCCCTCCTGATGTGTGGTTTCTGTCTTTATAAACTTGTAAGATTTTTTGCCCAGGACTCCACTCCTTGACTGCTGCATGAGTCACTAGTTGGGCCCCAGTGCGCTGGAATAAACACCTCTTGCAGTTTGCATCAAGTGACGCCTTCTGTGGTTGACTGGGTTTGCTGTCGATCCATGGGACAGAGTTGGGGTTTCCTCTTTGGGGGCCTTACACTACAAATGTGTACATACTATGATTACATTTACATGAATTCAAAATTTACTTATAGTTCAAGGAGCATGCTCACATTTTAAAATTAAAATTAAAATGGATTTACATAACATTAATTCATGTGAATTAAAAAAGTTAATTCATATTGGGTAAACAACTAAAAATAAAAATAAAGTAATTTTTATACTTATTTACTCACATTTCCAGGTAAAAAAGAATTAATTCACATTTTTCCAGATGCTCAAATAAATAATAAATTTTTATGTTCTATAATATTTAAGATGTATATTCCTTGTTTCTAATGTTTTCTTTAAGCAGGCAAGAAATTATAATATTATTATTTACAATATTTTGATATCTTGACTTTTGCAATTAAGAATAAATAAATTTAATTTGAGGTGAATAAAATCTATTCTTTTAGTACAGGAGATACGTAATTGATTTACAAGTATGGTGATACTGCCATTTACCAGTGACGAATTCTGCTTCCTCTAATGTTGAAGTTGGAACATTAGAGAAGTGAAGCCAGAATTAAGGACAGTTAGTGAGTGTAGAAATAGGGGATCAGGTCAAATCAAGGAAATGAAGCCATGAAGCCATCTGCCTTTGGAAGTTGGAGATTGTTCCTGGTAGAATGGAATGTTAAGGATCTCCAGAGACCATTGATTACCAAATTTACCTGCCTTTATCAAGGACTGCAAACACGGAGCTGCTAATTAATGCCCCTGGGCCCTTGCCTGCCTGAATCACCTTATCCCTCCCCCTGCCCATGGCTTCTCACTTAATGCAAAACCAGGCCTAGTCATGTAGGCAGGAAGGAGAGATAAGGGGGGAGAGAATTGAATAACAAAAGAGACTTTAGCCTATAAAAGATGTAGGGTGCGCTCACTTCTTGGGACTTTAGAACATCAGCCATGGCCCCCTTCTTCTTGCCAGGAGAAGTCTGTATTACATTACCTTTAAATAAAACCTGCTTAATATGCTTGCCTTGGTGTGCTTCTCTAGTGTTCAAACTTCAACATTAGAAGAAGCAGAACTCTTCACCGGGAAATGGTCGTATCAGAAGCATGCCAAGGCAAAAGTATTAAGCAGATACTTCATGTTCCTCTTTCTGTCCCTCACTGTATCAGAGCTGTGTCTCATATAAAAGGGCTGAATGCATTTTACTATAAGGGTCACTGTGAGTCCTGAACAAGAAGGAGGAAAATGAGTGGGGCATAAAAATAGGAAGAACAAATAATCTTTCTCACATCTGTTGTTGCCTTCAGAGAAGTGTGGATAGGCTAGGGAGGCTGAGTTCTCCCTCACTGAGGGTGAGGTGGGGGCACATCACCTGCAGAAAGGAGGGTATGAGATTCTGCAGCCACACGTGGTGATATGGAGAGAGAATCTGACCAGGTACACAGACAGGGACAGTCTAGGCTGTGTCCTGAGCATCCTGCTGTGCGGCGCCTGTGCACCCTTAGATCTGGGTTCAAGGAATTTCACTGTGTCTTCCCTCTGCATCTGCCCTCTGAAGCCATCTTCAGTTCCAGGAGCACAGGCTGCCTGCACAGCTGGCTGTGGGAACCTGATGGCCAGAGCTGTCCTGAGGATGATGCTCACTCCTATGCAGGAGGGTCCTGATTCCAGAGAGAGGAGGAGGGCCCTCAGGTCACAGGTGCCCTCCCAGGGGTAGGACCCTGATTTGTCAGCACCATCACCTGGGTTTTTTCTCAGGAGTGCAAAATAGATATCATGTTGTCATCTCAGAAATCATATAGCTTGTATGTTCATTGTTTCACATATTCCTTTAAATCTAACCATGAAAGTAATTATATATGCACATTTAAATTTTTGTTTAGCCTATGTAAATCCATTTTATATTTCTTGTCAAGAAAAATATCAGTTAACTTGCACCATTTTTAAAATTATTATAATGGCAAAATATGCTTCTTTATATTCTTTCTTAACCCAATATTACTTTACATTTTTGCAAGAAAATTATAATTGAATTGAGTTGCATTGCATGAATTATATTTGAGGACTTATTCCTTTGTGATGAATGAATTTTTAAATGAATTTTATTGACTTTAGATACTGTTTGATGATTTCTTCTCTAGGAAGAACTTATTAATTTTTATTGGCCTGGTGTGTGTGTGTGTGTGTGTGTGTGTGTGTGTGTGTGTGTGTGTGTCTTTGACAATTTTGGTCACTGGTCACTGGTGTGTTTTAAAGGAAGGGACTTGAGGTGTGGGGGAGGTAGGTGAGAAGCAGAGCATCATCCCCCCATGCTTCATCCCCAGCTCATCCCTGTGCTAACAAAACCTGAGGCTCTCTCTCCCAGCAGACTGTAATACCACACACCACAGCTCTTGTTAAGTACTCTGTTCTATTTCAACTGTCAATTCACTGGGATCAATGGACTGGAGTACATTCTTTCTTTAAGTATGTTCAAGAATTTTGCATTGCACTGTGGCTTCTGGACTGCATGCTTTTCTGACTTGGTCATTTCCTTACTTCACATGCATGAACAAAATCACTTTTCATCATCATTTAGATATTCCTGCACTTTGTTCTGAGAGTTAGGTTTGCAGACTGCAAAGTTGAAGAAATTTTGATTTTTATTTCTTTGAAAACACTTCCTCATATCTTTTGGAATTTTTTTTTCTTATTACTTCAACATGTAAAACTCAGTTGTTTTTTCACTTCATATAAGTTTTTGCCTAGAAATCAGACCACAATAAATTTGTGTTTACATATATTTACTAGACACAGAAGTAGCATTTTAAATTATATTATTCTTATTTTTATCTTTTAATGACTAAGTTATTTTGTAAGAAAAATGTTTAATTCTTAGTTTTGGCTTTCAGTCCTGTTTTCCTATGTATCCATTTCAACTTTTCTCTTTATTTATCCCACTATACTTCAACTTTGTGAACACAGACTGTTTATTCACTTTTTTTTTTTTACTGACTTGATTAACTGCACTTCCAGTGGTTGTTGCTCTTGCCCTAAATACCAGCTGTTTATTCAATGGCACATTTAGAGTTTTATTTTTCCTACCTAGCTGCAGAGAATTTCCACTGACTTGTTCCCCTATTTACCACTCATTCCTACTGCCTATACAGTGGAGAGTGCTTCCCACAGTAAATTTCCTCAGGGGGAGCTGGCCAGGGCCAACTAGGGAAAGTGTTGGTGTTTTGCTAGTGAATATGGTTATCTAAATTAATATCATATACAAAATTCTCATGCTAAAACTTTGTCAGTTACCTGTGCCTGATTAAAAAAAGGAGTTCTTGAAATATCAAACGTTGGGCTTATTTTTTAAAAAAGCATGAACTAGGAGATTTGAAATATAGAAACTTTTCAAAATACCACTGGAAATCCAAAACATAAATGAAAATTTCTTAATTTTTCATGAAGTTTAGAGTTTTAGACTGTGTAGACAGTAAGAAACACTGAATCAGAGAAATACTGAGTCTGAAGGGAAATGTGCAGAAACCATTGAGATGCATAAAACAGTTGAAAATCTCAAGACACATGCTCTGGCCATGCCCATCTGAAATCAGGGAAATGCCAGTCAAGCACAGGGAAAACCAGGTTAAAATGTGCACCTCCAGCCTGGCTCCATCTCCAGGCTGGCCCCTGATACAGTCCTGCTCTAAATACTGGTCCCCCAGCCAATGCAGTGTTGCTCACTCTCAAGACAGCCTTCATTCTCCCTTGAATGTGCCTCTCCTTTCTCAATAAACATCTGTCTATGCCTTTTTATGGCTCAGGCTGAATTTTTTTTTTCATCATATATGTAAAGATACCTGCTGGTCCTGAGGCAAGTTCCCCTTCTCCACTGTAAACCCCTGGGACCATCTCCAGAGACATCTTCTATCCCATGTCAGTGCTACATTGTCTTTAAAAAAAAGTTTGCAAATAATATATAAAAGAATTTTTTTCAAAACATATGGTCAGAACCTGAAAGTGAATCTGGTTGGTACATTTTGGTGGTAATGATGGAGTTTGCATCAGGAGGAAGAAGAGAGAGTCTTCACTCTCCAGATACAAAATATATACCCAAAGTTATGCCCCAATTCCAATCTCCTCTAGGCACACCCTACCACATCAATCAATCTCATCAGGAATTAATTCACTGACTAGTTTAGGACTCTCAAACTCAATCATTTCTTCTCTGATCCTTCTTACATTGTCTCACACATTTGCTTTTAGGGGACATATCACATTTAAACCATAAGAAGAGCTAAGTGAAAATGCATGGTAAAAGAATTTTTCATCTTTGGGCAGATTGTCTTGTCTTTGTATTTCTCTATATTTGCATGATAGGTCCTTGATCAGTGTTGGAAGCAGGGATGGGGATAATGACAGAAGTCACATCTCACCAAAACTATCCGTACTGGTGCTGCTGGAACTATTGCCAAATCTGCATATCTGATTACTTATCAACAGAACCAAATATCACCAGCCACCTGTGGGAAGTTGGAGTTTAATATCACTGTCTCCTGGAGGGCTATGATGCATTCCTACTGGATTATGCCTGTGCTGTGGGTAATGTTTGTCTTTTCTGCCCAGGGAACTCTGAGGAGCATCAGTATCCAGGCCCTACAGAGGTTAGGGTTGACTGAGTAGTAATCTTCACACCAGGACCTACTGTGTGGTGCAGGACAAGGAACAGTAAGTGTATAATCAGGTCTTCCACTAGTCCTCCAACCACAGCATCACCCAAAACCTACTTGGGGATAATTTCCTACAGACTGCAGGAGTCTCCTTCAAGATGTGTTTCATCTTTAATAATATAACAAAGATCACAGGAATGTATGTCTTAGGAAGTTAAGGGGCATGACTTTCTAGTGTTGTGACTATAGAATCTGCTACTTAATAGGTCCTGATTTCAGCAGTAAAACTATATATTTTTTTGAGGTACTGGGGATCAAACTCAGGGCCTTGTGCTTGCGAGGCAAGCACTCTACCAGCTGAGCTATCTCCCCAGTCCAGTAAAACTTCTTGCTGGGAATATTATAGAACACCCTAACATATATTTATTAACTTGGATCTTTCAAGAACATAGAAAATCATGCATCAAAATAACTCATTTTTTTTGTGATAAATTGTGTAATATATAGGTCTCTGCTCCTCTTTTGGTGGTTGAGAGTTGGAGGTCTGGGAGAACCTCAGTACAGAGGAACAAACTGTTCTCTTCATCAACTTGACCTCCACAGTATGTGTTGTCTGGAGAAGATTCCTGTGCTGGTGAGCCTCAGACACCTTCACTTTCTCTTCCTTTTTCCTTGTCTTCATTCCCTGTGTTAGTGGTCAGGATGAGTCACAGATGTGATGTGCTGAAAATCTGCTGCCACGGCTGACTCCAGACCTGAGCCAGGGACCAAGCTCCTGGTTAAGCTTCACCTGTGGTGTCACAAATTTTCCATCCTCCTGGTCCACCTCCAAGATGGTCTGTTTTTGATTTAAAAAATAATCTAAGAAAGTTGCCTTTGGATTTAAAAATCTAAGAAATTCTCTCAATGGCAAGTAAAACACTAGTCACATATGAACTTGGAGACCTGAGACTTCTAAAGGGAAGATGCAGGTCTGAGCAGGGGTGCTCAGGGTAGGACTCTCCCTTCCTCAGCACCCTGCAGATGCTTTGGATGTGATGATTGGAGCTGCAACACCTCTGGACCCTCTCCTGATGCACTCCATGGGCTTTGGCAAAACCCTCCCAACTGCTGAATGTTGGCCCTGGGCCTGATACCCCTCAGAAGCTGAGCGTCTCACAGGGGCTTTTGGAAGGTTTGAAGTAGGAAGCATGGATCAGGGTTGGAAGCTCTAGATGAAGAGGCCTAGCCTGCCCCTACCCTTTGCCTGTGCCCTTCAGGGACACTAGGCCCATTCTGTTTGCCATAACCACATCTTTGGCAACTCATAAGGGTCACAGAGTCTAGATGTCAACTGCCCTGAGACAAGTATATGTTTTGAATTCCTAATGAATTGTTAATCATTTGTCCTTCAGCAGTTGGACAATTTCTTAGGAGAGGATCATTTTGAGTTTCTTACAGAATCTCTTCTAGTGATGAAGGAAGAGGAAGAGCTTCATGAATGGGGGAGAAACTATCCATGGTCAAGACTTTGGGACTCCAGAATACAAAACATCTATGTTGATGTTCCACAGACATGACACTACAGAGCAAACACACCAGACAATAAATAATCCAAGGAATCTGGTATGGAAGCCCTGGGACAGGAACAGTGATCCTGTCCTGTGGTGGCCACTAAGGCTTGTGAGCACTGCCCTGCATTCAGGACCACAGGGCTGCTAGGGCTCTGCACATGATCTGTGTCTCCCCAAATGCAAACTCAGGCACATTATCTAATCTACTTTTGCATCTGAAATAACCACAACCTGACAAGGAGAGCCCTCCTTCAGGGATTCCTGGCATGGAGTCAGAATACAGGTCAGTTGTGGACCAGGCTGGGGGGAGAATAAAAGCCCATACTCTGAGGATGTCCCAGGTGAGCAGTGAGGATGGATTGTTCTTGTGAATTCAAGAGGGTTCAGAATGCCCAGTGAGCCCATTCAGACATTATGACCAGACTCTGGTGATATCCACAGTGGAGAGAAGGAAGTGGGAGGGAAGATGGGTTGCAATTGCATGTTGTCCACCCCATGTCCTGAGCCTTCTGCAAGGAGCAGGTAACTGTTCAGTGCACAGGGGTCCAAGGTGGACTGAGTTTCAAGCGTCACTGCAATCACGAGAGAAACAAAACCATCCTTCTAAAATTATTTTAACTTCCAAAAAGACACCTAAGAAAGAACCTGACTGGCCTTAGGCCTGCTGTTCTAGGGAAGAGAGGAACCATCCTGTGCCTGGATGAGTGTTCTGGAGAGATGGAGGCATGAAGGACAGATTACAATGGTTCCATCATCCCCTGGCCTTGTGGTCCAGCAAAACCAATGTCTAAAGAATCATGCAGTAGTCAGAGAGTTCACAGATTCTACCTCCCACCTACCATCATTCTTTTTATATCAAGCATGAGATGTTCATTTCTCCATTAATTCCTCCATTCTCCTGGGATCAAAAATTAAGAATTGTCATTTGGAAACACAAGAAGCCTTTCCCAGGCTGGGGATATAGCTAAGTTGGTAGAGTGCTTGCCTCACATGCACAAGGCCCTGGGATTAATCCCGAACATCACAAAGAAAAGAAGCCTTTCCTGGATCTGGAAGAGAGAAGTATATCAATCCTCACAGGAGAGTACACTGGTGCTGTCCTGTGTATTCCAGGCAAACACATTCAGCTCTGGTAACTCTGTGTTACCCTGATCTTATCTGGCTCAGTGGGGATGCCTTGCCTTTGCTGCATGAAAGATGAGCAAGCTCCATAGCTGTGCCAGGTAACCCTGCTCTGCTTATTTGCATGTGGCCAGAGTGTGCCCTGTGCCCTGAAAATTTCTTAGTAGGCCAGTTCCATCCTGTACAGGTGTCTGTCTGACAGGACAGAGCTTGTACATGAGGGTCCCCACTCAGATTTTGGGGTTCCTGCTTCTCTCCCTCTCTCCCAGATAAGGAGGGAAAACTCTGGGGATTTGCTCAGGCAAATGTGGTCAGTGATATGCCTTCAAGTATAGTTGTGTGGGAATTTACTGTTTTTTTTGGTTGTATTGTGTGTGTTTTTTCTTATACTTTACTTATTTTGATTCATTGTAAACAAATAGGGTACAGCTGTTGTTTCTCTGGTTGTACATGAAGTAGAGTTGCACCATTTCTGTAATCATACATGGATGTAAGGTAATGATGTTTATCTCATTCTGTTATTTTCCTTCCCCCACCTCTCTTTTTCCTCTATACATTCCATCTTTCCTCCATTCTTGTCTCCTTCCCACCCCCCTATATGTATCATCATCTGCTTATCAGAGAGATCATTTTCCCTTTGTTTTTTTTTGGGGGGGGATTGGCTTATCTCACTTAGCATGATATTCTCCAACTCCATTCATTTACCTGCAAATTCTATAATTTTATTCTTCTTTATTGCTGAGTAATATTCCACTGTGTATATATACCACAGTTTCTTTATACATGTATCAATTGAAAGGCATCTAGTTTGCTTCCACAATATAGCTATTGTGAAAAGGGCAGCTGTGAACATTGATGTGGCTGCATCATTGTAGTATACTGATTTTAATTTCTTTGGGTATAGTCCAAGGAGTGGGAGAGCTGGGTCAAATGGTGTTTCCATTCCAAGTTTTCTAAGGAATCTCCACAGTGCTTTCCAGAGTGGTTGCACTAATTTGCAACCCCACCAGAAATATATGAGTGTACTTTTTTCCCCACATCCTTGCCAACTCCTATTGTTGCCTGTGTTCTTGATAATTGCCTTTGTTTTTGGGGTGAGATGGAATTTTAGGGTTGTTTTGTTTTGCACATCTGTTATTAATAGAGATGTTGAACATTTTTTCATATATCAGTTGATTGATTGTAAATCTTCTGTGAAGTGTCTGCTCATTTCCTTAGCTCATTTATTGATTGGGTTATTTGAATTCTTGGTGTAAAGTTTTTTTGTGTTATTTATAGATTCTGGAGATTAGTGCTGTATCTGACATGCATGTGACAAAGAATTTCTCCCACTCTGTAGGCTCTATCTTTGCATTGCTGATAGTTTCCCTTGCTGAGCAAAAGCTTTTTAGTTTGAATCTATTCCATTTATTGATTTCTGTTTTTATTTCTTGTGCTTTGGGAGTCATATTAAGAAAGTCTGGTCCTAAACTGACATGAAGAAGATTTGGACCTACTTTTTCTTCTATAAGGTGCAGGGTCTCTGGTCTGATTCCAAGATTCTTGATCCATTTTGAATTGAGTTTGTGGGGTGAGAGATAGGGATTTAGTTTCATTTTGTGCATATGGATTTCCAGTTTTTCCAGCACCATTTGTTGAAAAGACTATCATTTCTCCATTGTATGTTCTTAGCAACTTTGTCTAGTGTGAGGACACTGTATTTATGTGGGTTTGCCTCTGTGTCCTCTATTCTGTATCATTGATCTACCTGTATGTTTTGGTGCTAACACCATGATGTTTTTGTTAATATTGCTCTGTAGTATAGCTGAAGTTCTGGTATTGTGAGACTCCCCTGCTTCACTTTTTCTGCTAAGGATTGCTTTATCTATTCTAGGTCTCTTATTCTTCCAAATGAATTTCATGATTGCTTGCTATTTTTCTATGATGTATATCATTGGGATTTTAATTGGAATTGCATTGAATTTGTATAGCACTTTTGGTAGTTTGGCCATTTGACAATAGTGCAGTGGGAATTGAGGCAGCAAATGGTGCCCAAGGTTCTGGGAATTTACTTCATGTAATTGTTGTTTTGAATATTAGGTGTGAGATGTTTAATCCACATGACCCAGTACCCTTTATCCCTGTCAGCATCTCAAGGAGACAAAGTCACCATAACCTGCAGGGCCACTCAGAGTATTATTTATTCTTTACAATAGTATCAGCAGAAACCAGGGCAATCTCCTAAGCTCCTCATTTAGGCTGCAAATAGTTTGAAAAATATGGTCTCATTGAGGTTCATTGGCAGTGAATTTGACACAGACTTCAGCCTCACCATAAAAGCCTGGATGCTGAAAAAGTTGCCAATTATTACTGCCAACAAAATTGGAATTACCATCCCACAGTGATTGAACCCATGACACAAACCTTCAAGGGAAGCAGAAGTGTGAGGCTGGGCTGCTCCAACTGCTCCTCCTGCTGCTTTGACCTGCTGAGAGAACTTCACAGGGGCAGCCAAGCTCTGAGGTCACTGGGAGTGTTTTCTTCAAGGGGAGAGTGAATATCCTCTGCTCAGGGTTCCCCTTGTTCCTATTCAATCCCAGCAGCAGAGAGAGGACAAGAATCTTCCAGGTCTAATTCAGGACAGTGCTTGTTGCCTGTGTGTCAGTGTGTCATGATGATGTTATGGACACTGTGTGGTGTAAGCTTGGGTGGATGGAGAGAAGCCTGGAGTGGTAGAGTGTTAGCAAAGCATGTTCAGAAAATTGGTGTGATTTTCAGGATACTGAGTGAGGAAATCCCTCTTTCAGTGTAGGTGGCTGGACTAGGTGGACTGTAGGAGAAACAGAGGACAGTCACCTTTTGTGTTCCCACATGCTTTTCCTCCCTAAGAGGATACCTTTCACCTCTCACCATGCATGGATATCAACCCCAAGTCTTTTGCCATTTTCTCCTGTATGTGCACCTGCTGCCCTCTCTGCAGACATTGACATGTAGACAATGAACTGGGAATGTGTTATGGTCTCTCTCTTTCTGAGACTTCTGGTTTTTTGGACTGACATGTAAATGTTTTCTCAGATTATCATGTCTTGCAAAAAACACAGTGGGAAGTAAAGGGACAATGTCCTTTTGGAGGGGTTATGCCCAGACATTAAAAAATGAGAAAGAATTTGAAATAATTACTTTCCAAATAAATTTCCCATTTCATGTCATTATGGACCAAGGACTATCAATAATTAACATGAACAAATGCACAGATTGTATATAGTCATCTTCTACTATTCCATTTGTGATCATGAACCAATGTTCTGAAATCCTGCTTGGATTTCAATAGTTTCAACTTCATCCCACCCAGTTCATGTGACCATTGGCACTTGTAATCATTCAACTCACAATGAAGGCAGACCACTGTTGATCTCTATTATTATATACACACCATGGGATCTGAATAACACCCAACTTTCACATGGCCACAGTGGCCCTAAGGGAAGGCTGTGAGGGATTCTTGTGTGTGCCTTTGCTTTCATTCTTGTGTCTGCCAGGAATATGTGAAGATTTTTGGAAATCTTTAATATGTGCTATAAAGTTCTTATATAATACACCATTAGACCAAGCAACTGACTTACAGAAAAATAACAAACCTGAGTGAACTTGACCATGATGTCATCATGTATGCAGGTTCAGCTGCATTAAAAGAAGGAGACTGTCATGTAGAACTAATTGGAACAAATAAAATTTAAAAATTTCCAAATGAGGAGAAACTAACAGGAATCAAGTTACTTTGGTACTCAGTCCTGTGAAATTGATTCCTTTTTCTACTTGGAATTGTGAAGGCTCAGAAGCACTAACCCTGTGAGGATCTGGTTCTGCCACAAAGAGAATATTAGCTCTTCAGAAACAAGAAGTATATTTTGCCTACTGAGCCCCTTGAAATCTTCTGTTTCTATACACTCAGCTTTGAGATTCTCTGGTCATCAGTTCTTGACCCAAAGGATTGCTGTGGTCACTA
This sequence comes from Sciurus vulgaris, assembly GCF_902686455.1. Taxonomy (NCBI): domain Eukaryota; kingdom Metazoa; phylum Chordata; class Mammalia; order Rodentia; family Sciuridae; genus Sciurus; species Sciurus vulgaris. The sequence continues at coordinate 1,480,265 of NW_027632807.1, read as the reverse complement.
TTCCATTAAACTAGGTGAAATTATGAGCACATGGGCACTAGATATCATTAGTACAGTGGAATAATTTTGAAAGCTGTTGTTTGGGTTAGATTCATACAGCCTGCTGATTAATGGCTCATAGGAATCTGTCTACATATTTTAAGAAAGGGACTGGAAATGTATCAATTCTGTAAGAGCTTTTGGAATGTTTCCCCTCATGACATTTCCATTTGTGAAAGCTGGTAAAATATTTGAGCAGGTGTCATTTCGAAGTTCAGGTGATGCAGGAATTGGACAGGAGAGGTCCAGGCAACCTCATGAGGCAGAAGGAATGTGACCTGCACAGCGTGACATGGAGACATCAACTCCAGCCACTACCTTCTGCTCAGACTGAGGATTGAGAATTATGGGGTCCAGTTCCTTCCTGCTCACTGTGATGTCATAGTGTCACCTGGATATGTGAGAAGCCAATCTTGGCTGCTTAAGCAAAAAGGTGATCATGGTCATGGATTAGGATCAGAAGCCAGTCAGAGCAGTTCAGGCTCCTTCCAGTCCTAACCCCCTCACTTCAAATTCCCTGTGTGTTCTAAGATCAGGAAATACAAGGAACAGGTTATGTGACTGAAGAATTTGTGAAGCTCTGAGCTGTTCTGCTCCACCTGTTCTCCAAACAGCAGCCCAACACCAAGAAGATACGGGCTCTGACAATTTTACCTCAGGGGATCCTCCTGCCTTTATGTCAGGCAAACCATAATCAAAACCTATTACACAGCACAGGTGGTAGTAAATTATTAAATATTAATAAAAGAAAATAACAATGTAGGGATATAGCTTAGTTTGTAGAGTGCTTGCCTTGTAAGCACAAGGCCCCAGGTTCAATCCCCAACACAGCTAAAATAATAATAATAATAATAATAATAATAATAACAAAAACAAAAGGTTTCAGGAAGGTACTTGGTGTTTTATGGCAAAGAAAACATGGCAATGCTAATGTCATGCCTATAGGAGGTGTGAACTCCAAGGATGATGACAGAAGTTTGTGTGTTGAACATGGTAAGTTTATTAAACATTGGCTGAATGCCTTATGCATTTAAATAACACAGTCTTTCTGATATAACAGGACTTCTCCTTACACTGTACTCTCAACAGAGTGCCAAACCGCTATACCACATTTGGAGTATTTTCTGCTTAATAATATAATTGAAGTCACCCAATATGAAGAATTAAAGCAAGTGTTGCCTCTCTAGCTAGGACCAGACTTACTCCAAAATGGATGAAGAAATCTAGAAATACATTATCTGTGGGCCTTCTACACCAGAGTCTAACTATATCTCTAATTCTAGAAGATTAAATAATTTAAATTACCATTCAACAGTGGGTATTAATATTGAAGCAAACAATGTGTGTAGAATGTTAATATTGCAGTGAACCCTGTACCAGACTTTAGGGAGGAAGAGGGGACACATTTGAAATGCACCCACTCTTTATGGGTTACAATCAGTAGCAATACACATACACAAGGAATTAATGATATGCTAAAAGTGTTAAATGGAGACACAATCCGAAATGGTCTGAGGGTGAATATTCATGGCCCCTGAGGTATGTGAACCACAGGAAGAAAAGAGCTGCTAGCTTGATTATTTGAAGTTCAACTACTCTCATATCAGTGGCACATTTTATTAAAAGGGTATATATTAGTAGCCTTATTAAAAAAGGAGTAGTGGCTGCAAATATAGCTCAGTTGTTAGATTGCATGCCTCCAATGTATAAGGCCCTGGATTCAATCCCCAGCACAAAAAAAATAGAAAAAAAAAACTGTATTTAACATTAATTCAGTAGAAATTGAGTTGTGAGAAATTGCCATAGCAGAAGGGAAAAAGCAAATATATGAAGAAAGGCAAGTCAAAATAGTTTAGTTAGCTGTTGCCCTCAGTAGTCTTAATCACTGTTGGCATGTGACTTCTTTGAGATCAGAATGGATAAATTTCTAATAGAGGATATCTGTTGATAATTGCTTAAAATTTTTCCAAGAAACTAAGATAAACTTCCTTTTTCTCTCCAAAAGAAAGGGAGTACTTGTGTAATGTAGCAGTTAAAGTCAAATTCAGGAGAGCATGGATGCTTTGGCTTAGCAAGGGTCATATTTTATTTTCAGATCATTCTATTGCCAACCACTGTCTTTCTGGTGTTCAGGATTCTGCTACCCTGGGACCAGTGAGGAAAGGCAAGTCACATGGTAATGAGAACAGAGAATGTTTAATGTTCATGGCCCCTGAGGTATGTGAACCACAGGAAGAAAAGAGCTGTATCACAGACTGTTGCCTAGAAATAAGTAAAGAGAGCTATAAAAAAATAATCATAATTGATGCCATAGAATCCTATGCTTGTAGGGCTGTGATTGAGCAACCACGCAAACAGCTCACACAGGGTTTGAGATGCAGGCCTCATCAGAGAGGGCTTGTCTATGACTCACTGGACAGCACAGAAAGTGTGTTGATGAAATTTGTTAGAATGTTACACTCAATGGTACCAAAGACACATGTTTATAGGAGGTATTTTAGCAGTACCTTGTTCTACAGACTTTTAGACTCAGGAGGGAGGGTGCAGAGGAAGCTGTGGGCTCTGGTGCAGAACAGGACCCTGGTGCTGTAGACACCTGCCAAGCAGTGCCCTAGAAAGAAGCAGAACTCTTCTCTCCTGCAGTGTTTCTGGCGACATCTGCTGAACATTATCCATCAGTTGACATTGGTACAGAAACTAGTTTTTTCTTTGTACCTAATCCCTGGTTTAATCACAGCAGCAAATTGCTGTTCTAGGCTTGTACTGAAGTACATGTTCATAGCTTTTGCACCCTCTGTCATCCAGAAACAACTTCTTGGAAGTGAAGTGTTGGTAGATCCTTTGGTCTTAGAGTCCACTCCTGCCTTTGTTGTTCCCATTTAGCTGATCATGGTCATTTTCCTGCTCTGTACCCTCTCACATTTTTAAATGTAGTAAGGAGTCCTAGTCCTGGACCAAATTTTGGGGTATTTTTTTCTTATAAATAGAGTGATAAGATTAATGGATCTTTTTTATTAGCCTTAGGAAGTATTCCGCAGTTCCTTTGGATTATTTTACCATAAGTTTTTTGTTCTTGTTTTATAAACAGCACTAAAATAATAACTTTTCATAGCTTTTATTTAATGATGTGTTTAAAATCAGCCAGGATGCTATAGCCATGAATTCTGTCAGTATGTCCTTCAGTGAGTAGTTCTGTTCAATGAAAACATAAACTAGGTAATTTTAGAGTTTTCTTTGTAATTATTTTTCTTGACTTTCTTTACACATATATTAAAGTGCTGTAATTTGTTTGTGTTTATGGTCACAGGAAAATTCATGTCTGCAGATGCTTTCAAAGTTTTATGATGGGGTTCAAGCATCAGTAATGTAGTGTGTTGTTTTTCACTAGCTCTCATTTTGTTTCTGTTTCCACCATAAAGTAACAATAAGAATTCAGAATCAAAAACAGTTCATGTAACTTTATGCCAGCTGAGTTTTATAGATCAAGGAAATGATTTGGACAAGATTAGTGTACATTCCTCAGTTATTTTCAGGTTATTACTCTGAACACATTTTTACAATATCTTGGGCATTTTACCAGTATTTTTGTATTCTTTATATTTACAGTACTTAAAAAACCTGTTTAAAATATTTGGTATTCTCTGAAATTTACTGTAGTTTAACACTGTATGAATAATTCAGAAGACAATCTGTTGAGTCTCTTTCCTCTTGCTCATTTTTTCTGTATCTGTCTATACATTTTCATGTTAATAATTTTACTGGTTAGCCTGAGTACACTGAAATATCAACTCTTCCAACTTTTTTGGGGACTCAGATATCTCTACCAAGTTCATTGCTCCCCAATTTACAGTGTTATTCAAACTATTGAAAATTGCAAGTTTTACTACTTTGTAATTTGTTAATACCTTTGTATCAGGAATTTATCCTGTCTGCCTATTGTATTCCTTATTAACATCTTCTGATTTTGAACCCTTGATGCATTTAGCTTACCAGTTTTCCCCCTCCATTCCTTCTTACATTTTAGTGTGGTATCACTAACTAAATTGTAAGCCCCTTAATACTTTATTTCTCTTCATCAATAAAATATGTTCTTCTTTATATTTAATTTAATTAATTGATTTTTCTCTACTGGAAAGTGAACTTATGGGTGCTGTACCACTAGGTATCTCCTTAGCCTTTTTAATTTATTTTTAAAGTTAAAGACATTGTCTTATATAAGGCAGTTCTTCCAAAATACCCATTAGTCTGTGAACTTGTGATGGCCCTGCATCAACCTTCCAAGTCACAGGATTATAGGCATGTGCCAAATTGCCATCCACTCTCCATAATTTTAAATGACTTGGAAACTAAATTGTTCATTAGCAGGGGTCTTGAATAATCTCAGTTTTAAGGTATTCTGCTAAGTGAAAGAAATAAGTAGGTGAATAGAATTTAGAATTATACCTTGAAATAATATTTTTGTACTGGGAATTTAACCCAGGAGTGCTCCACCAGTTAGCTACACTCTCTTTTTAAAATTTGGTGTGAGGTTATTGTTAAATTGTCCAGACTGGCCTCCAAGTTAAAACCCTTGTTCCTCAGCCTCCAAATAATTGATATTGTGTGGGTGACACCATTCCCAGAATGTCAAAAAAATGTTTTAATTATTCTGGGGACAGGAGCTAACAGTATAGCTGAAAACATCTCATTAGTTCCATAGACTCTAGGGCTAAGATTAAAATTAACTAGAAATGTTAAAGAAGTAGAATATACATAGACCTTCCTTTTTTTTTTTTTTTTTTTTTTTTGTTAAGGTATTGAGCCCAAGACCCCTTTAACACTGAACTCCATACCTAGCCCATTTAATTTTTTTTAATTTTAAGACAGAGAATCACAAATTTTCTGAGGCTGGCCTCAAACTTGTTCCTCCTGCCTCAGGCTCCTAAGGTACTAGGATTATAGGCTTGTGTCATCACATACATACCTTGAAAAGGACACTGAGTGGGAACCTGAAAAATCACTTTTTGAACAGGTGATAGAAGATAAACTCAAAGTGTTTATGACACTTCGCGAACTCAAATTATATTTTCAAACCCTGACTCTTCATTTGACAGTTTTTGGAGTTTCTTTGAAGAAACAGAAAAGTAAAATAACATCAGAAACCTGGGGCCATGATCCAATGGTATTATTAACTGCCCTTTCATAAAGAGATATCAGAGAGTTCAGTCATGCTTTGAAGTACATTTGTACAAACAAGGTCAGTTGAGGACACAGCAAGATAGTGGTCATTTTCAAGCTGTGGAGGAAGACCTCACCAGAAACTGATCCTGTTGGCTTCTTAATTTTGGACTTCTGTCAGTACTGTAAGAAAATACATTAGTTAAGCCCCACCCCCAGTCTGTGATATTTTGTTATGTCAGTTCAAGTAGACTAAGACAGGTTTATAAGTATTCTGGAGATGGTTCTAGAAAAATTTCCTAGCAGAAAGGGACTCATTAATGGTATCTGTGTTAACAAGGGATTTCCAGGTAGAGGTTTAGTGGATGGAAAGGCATGGAAGTATGAGGAAGTGTGTGGAAAAGAAGATAAGGGAACCTCAGTGAAGAGATGTTTGGAGGTGCTTTGAAATGGGATGCAGGGTCACATCAGACAATGCACTGCTGGAAATGTGGAATAATGGAGCTCATATATGCATACAGTTGTGTGACTCTGAGGATGAACCAAAATTTTAAGCCAAGATCTGAATTTCTTCATTAAATGAGGATTAGTGTTTTTGTTCACTTTTTCTTTTGCAGGGCTGATTAGCAAATGCAAGATCTGGTGCAGGGTGGGCAAACCCTCAACACTGAGCTATATTCCCCAGCTGCCTTGTGAATTTTTTATGAATAATTAATACATTTTAGTGAAATACATGGTTGCATACCAGGCATCTAATAAATATAGCTGTAAAAGATGAAAAATTAAGATCTTTTGGAATCTAACCAAAGTTTAACTCATTACACTCTGCTTGTGGAGGTGAATGCAGATTAGTTGAACATTGTTTTCAGGTGGGGTTAGGGTGGCAGTCTAGGTAGTTGTCTTTGTTTACTCATGTATCTCTGGAGGATAAAGCAGGACCTTTGCTGAATGGGAGAGATCCATCTTGAGAGAGTGGAAAGGGTGGTAATGAGTTTGTTTTAGAGAAGGGAGCCAGAAATGAATAAGGGCACAGAGATGGCTGAGAATATTGGCACACACCTGAAATCCCAGCACATTAGTTGGCCACAGCCAACTAAGATCTCAAGGTCAAAGTCAGGCTATACATCTTAGATACTGTCTTTAAAAGAACTGGGAATGTAGCTCAGTGGCAAAGCATATCTGGGTTCAGTCCCCAGCATCAAAAGAGAGAAAAATTGAAGCCAATGAGGACCATGAAACTTGAGGAGTGCCAATCTAAACAATAGATTTTTTTCTTACTAACACTTCACAGAGATGAGAGATTATTGCCTTGGTCCACAATCAGGAGTTTGGAAGATTGAGTGAGATAGAAAGAATGAGAAGTTGAGACTAATGCAAGAATTGGTAGCTGAAATCAGTATTCATGGAATCTGTTTCGTTTGGGAAGAAAGTGATGTCAGCAAGTGTCTGCTAGTTATGACCCACATGCCACACATGGCCTGGTGCCTGTTTTTGTATAGCATGTGAACTAAGGATGGTAGTTGTGTTTTTCAGTGGTTGGAAAAAACATCAATATAAAGATATTCTATGATATGGTAATTACATCGACTTCCAATTTCAGTATCCATAAATAAAATTTCATTGAACTACAGCATTGCTCTTTCATTTACATATTGTCTATGTCTACTTTTGCCTTAAAGCAGTAGTATGGTTCAGTAATTGTGACACAAAAGCTATTGTCTGCAAATTCTAAATTATCAGCATCTGACTTTTCATAGGAAGAGTTTACTAATTCTTATGCTAGAATATTAGCAACATTGAATTCAATAACCAGAAAATGAGTAAACTAGTAAGATCAAATGAGAGGAGGAAAGTGAAAATTCAGAGACAGGACAGATGTGTAAGCAATAGAGCATCAAGAGTTAAAGGAGTCAGAAAAGTGACTCCTTTGGGCATGGGACAGGTTGTTTCTTAGACATTGAAGAATCCTATGATGATGGTAAAAGTTGAGGAGCAAAGACTGGAAGAGTTGCTGGAAGTCCAAGTGAAGGTGGAAGAATTGGTACATCAGAAATGGAATTTAGAAGTTTACTACTAATTTAGTAAATAAAATGACAAATATGCCTTTGACGAATACTTTTAAAAAATCATCAATCTGACAAGTACAAAAGTTCTCTATTTTTTATATTTGTAACTACATGATTTAAGATATTTTGTCTATTAATGGTTTTGTAAAAATTCTTCCAAATTTCTGTTGATGAACATGTCCTCTGCTTTAAAAAAAGTTTATTTGTAAATACTCCTTATACATTAGGATAACCTCTGCCACATATTATAACTTTTTCCCCATTTGTGTGTATTATGATACTTTATCATGTTCCTGTTTGATCATGTGCTTTGGAAATGGAATATTTCATTTTTATGTAGTCCTCAGTCTGTCCCTTGGTATTAATTTTTTTGCTTTTCTAAAATCTTGGAATGTCTCTCTGCCTTAAATGAGCTATGTAGTTGTCTGTTTTGTGATTATGATTGCTCAGATGCAGATGAGTTTTTGAATTTTGTTTAACTTGCTCAGAGGCAGATGGGTGACAGAACATGTGAGTAAAATGTGATTACTGATATATTGTGTGTACTTACTTTTCACATAATCTAAACCTCTTTTAATATGTATTTTTCTGGACTTGATTAATGTATGACTACTTATAGATGAATTTAACTTCTTAATAATATGTTAGAGATGATAAATTAGAGATGATGGTCCTGTACAAGGTGTATCTATTGTAGTCTTCTTTGCTTTTTAACTTTTACCATAATTACAGGGATTTCATTGTCTGGAAAAAAATCTATTCAATCAAATATGAAACAATCATCATGACTTCTTTAACACTTGAGGACCTAATACTCAACACAAGTATTGTGATTATAGATCCTTACTCTAATTTTATTTATTTGGGTTTTTCATCCTTATTTAGCTAAAGATTTATCAATTTTCTTTACATTTTAAAATAACCAGTTTCTCGTTTCATTGATTTGCTATTGTTCTTTAGTTTCCACTTTGTTTATTTCTGCCATGATCTTTTATTATTTCTTTAATTCTACTGATTTTAAATTTTGTTATGTTTTTCTAAGACTTTAATGTGTGCATCACTAGGTTATTCTTTTTTCTCTTAAATTTTATTGAGTTCTCTGCTTTTATAAATGTAGAAACTCATAGATGTGAGCTTTTCTCTTAGTACTGGTTTTCTTGTATTTTTAAGTTCTGGTATGGGATATTTAATTTTTATTTTAGAATTTTTTAATTCCCTCTTTGATTTCTTCACTGACACCCATTGTTCTTTACAGAGTATTGTTCAGTCTCCATGTGTTTGCATAATTTTTGTAGTTACTCTTGCAGTTGTCTTCTACTTTTATTCCACTATCTTATCACATGCAAGAAATTGTTCACTTTTTAAAATATACTACCACTTGCTGGGTGGGGTAGCATGAGCTTGTAATCCCTTTGACTCAGGGGTCTGAAGCCGGGGGATTATGAGTTTAAAACCAGCCTCAGCAATGTTGAGGCACTAGGCAATTCAGTGAGATCCTATCTCTAAATAAAACACAAAGTGGACTGGGCATGTGGCTCAGTGTTTGAGTGTTCCTGTGTTCATTCCACACTACCCCCCAAAAAATATTAAGTTTTGCTTTGTGTCCTATGTAGAATTTGTTTTGGAGGATATTTCCTGTTCTGATTAAAAGACTGTATTATGTCGCTGTTGGTGGGAGTACTTTGTATATATTAAGTGCAAATGTAATGCTGTTTCCTTGTTGATTTTATTATTATTTTTTTGTTTGTGGATGATTGACTAGGAAGAGTGAGTATTATAGTCACCCACTGTCAGCAGTTGCACTGTTGTGTACCTGTTCTACCAGCAATTTGGGAGACTGAGGGAGTCAGAAATTTTGATTTAATTTTTAATCAATTTAACCATTAAGGAATGTATCTTATGCACTGCCATATCCTCAGGAGGTGTTGCAGGGTCTAGAATAATAAATGTATCTCTAAGGAATGAGGAAATAGATAACTTTAGCTATGGTCACAAATTAAAGAGTTTTGCAACTAAGATTGAGGTAAACACTACATACAAAGCATAAAAGGCTTATTCTTCATGCTTTTAATTTTTAAACAAAGCATAGTGGCACATAGTATGTATATTACAGCTATTGTATGCATGCCAAAAGTATTTTATCTGATTCTAGGGATTAAAACATTCCACAAAAATAAGTCTGAGATAAATACATTTTAAATAATTTTTTTTTTATTTTTAGCTGTTGGATAATCTTGTAGAATGCAATTAATATTTTTTCTTTTTCTCCTAAAAGTTTTTCCTTCTGACTTTATGACAACTGTCATCCCTACAAACATCCAGTGCATATTATGAAAAATCAAGGTACTGAAGAATTGGGGAGGCAAGGAGGTAAACTGTGAGAAAGAAAAAGGAGAGAAGAAAAATATTACAAGTATGATTTTGATTCTTTTGGACATGTAAGCCATGTAAATGTGCATATATAAAAGTACAGAGAGAAGAAAACTGACATTCAATTTTCTGCATTGAGTAATGTAGAAAGAAAAAATACCTTTCACAAAGAAAGGAAACACAGGAAGAAAAAGTTTATACAATTTATTTTCTTATGTACGTGACAGGAAAATAATTAAGTTTGGATAGGCTCAATAGAAATCTTGTAAGCATTGAAGAAGAAATAAGATGTGGACAACCTGCCAATATAAGTATTGAGATTGTGAGTGCAGCTCACAAGGTTTACATTCAAAACCCATAAAGAATACCCATAATTCAATAATTAATTAAGAATAGCCCAATTAAAATGACCTAGGTACAGTGGAACATACCTGTAATCTCAGCAACTTTTTATTTTTTGTGGTACTGGGGATTGAACCCAGGGCCTTGTGCTTGCAAGGCAAACACTCTACCAACTGAGCTATATCCCCAGCCCCTCTCAGCAACTTTTGAGGATGAGGCAAGGTGATAACAAGTTAGAGGCCAGACCTAACAACTTAGCAAGACACTGTCTCAACATAAATAAAATAAAACAAAACAAAAAATTAAGTAGGCAACTGACATATTGCAATCACAAAGAGGTAACAATGCACATACACTTATGGCTATTTATAAACAACAGGGCTGCAGATGTAGCTCAGTGGTACTGTGTGCTTATTAGCACATGCCAAGTCATTGGTCAATCCCCACCACTGCAAGGGCTTGGTGGTACGTGCAAGCAGAATTAGGTTCTGTAATTATGGTTGTTTACAGAGTGAATTGGCAAGTACCACTTTTTGTATTTGTAGAGTATGTTGAACCCAAAGACATGTCATGGAATTTGAGGGTAGAACATGATGACTGACTAGTATTAGAATGTCCCTTAATTCAAGAAGGCATTCAGCAACAAAACTTTCTGCTTTCTGTGCTCTCAAAATGTCCTTCTTCCCCCTTTGAATATTCATCTTGGAAGCTTTTCATCATAGCCCTTTCAGCATGGTGCATGTTCCTATCTGGAGTTATGCCATGTGATGCTATGTTCCTCATGCCACCATCAGGCCCTTATATGATCCACTTGCTTGTAGTTGGCATCATCTTTGGGCTGCTAAGAGGACTGTTAGAAATTTTCCACAGGGTCTTGTGCCAGGCAGTCTCTACTGTGTTCAAGAGAATGAACCCATGTGTGAACACAGATAGGCCAGACATTTCTGCATCTTGAGGCAAGTGTATATGGCCCTGGAATTTCCAAGCAGGTGAATTTCTGAGTGCAGCCTAGTTGAGCTGGTGCTCAGCTTGGTGAACCACGTGTCCCCAAGCACACATCCACCGAACCAGACACACTGGAACTGGTGGGGGATAATTATCTGCTGTCATGATGCCCGGTGTGGCCAAAAGAGTGCAGTGACACCTAGGAGTCTTGCAGCTTAGTGTAAGCCATCAGGCTTCAGAGGAGTACCTTGTCCTGCCTGGTAATCAGGGAACAACAGACCACGGGGTTGTGCTCTCCTGGCCGAAGAGGTTAGAATTACATTTTGGAAAACCTCAGTTCCCTGGCACTCACTCCCTTCTTCTCACATGTGACCATCACAACTCAGCTGGTCCTTGTTTTCAATCTTGGTCTGAAGTGGCCAGGAACAAAAGCTTCTCTGGTTGCCATGAGAACCGTGATGCCATCATGCAGTCAGGTCTTTCCTCTGTGACCTCAGGCGAAATCTGCAGTGCGGGCACCAGGTCATGTGAGCCACTTCTCAAACTCATGTTGAACAAGGCTCAGGATAAACCCTCTTGGGGGAGAAACCAACTGTTCTCCAACTAGAGCCTGGAATCCCTGAGCCATTCCAACCCAACCTGTCCCATAACTGCCCCTTAAACCTGGATTACAGGAGTGCTCCTATTTTTGCTCTCATGTCACAGGAGCACTGGTAACCAAGTGATGTACTATCCTCAGCGCAACTGAATGCAACTGAATCATTGAGAGCTCAGGGATATGAATTTCAGAGCTTAAAATGCTCTAACAAATCTGGAGAGTAAAAGCTACAACCATACCGAGAGGAAGATTGAAATTGGATGAGGAATATTTCCTTTCTGCCAGCAAATATGGGTCCCAGAAACCCAGAACCCCAGAGCCATCACCACGTCATGTTGCCTGTTTATATTTCCTGACATCATCTGGCTAAGTTGATGAGGCATTCCCTCATTGAAGGAAACTGGACTTTCCCACTGATTTTCTCTACCTCACTCCTACCTCAGAGGAGAGGCAAGATCCACAACCATCACTGGCTTGTGCATTTTGCATAGCACTCTGCTGCTTAGAATATTCCAAAGGAAAATGCCAAAAGGAAAATGAAATTAAAAAAAATCTAGGAAGTTGTCAGTGAACTGTGAATTGAATAGCGGGGGATGCAATGGTGAATGATCGCCAAAATCTTTTTTTATACTAACAACCTGAGCATATTCTAATATCCACATACTCCTGCCTCTCCTCCTGCCATGTCCTCCATGGATCACTGATATAATTTTCAGCTCAGGTGTTGGGGGCTGCGCCATGTTGGCGGCGCCGGGATGGCACCTGATCACATCGGCAGCGAGGAGGCTAATAGACATTTTCTCGTCCACGCACACAATGTATGCGCATGTGTTCTTGAGCACTAATTGCCTGCTTGGAGGGTCTCGCCTAATCTTTGCGTAAGAGGCGTGGCCCTGCTCTCCGCGTCCTGGAGGTGATATAAGCATAGGCAGAGTGAGACAGAGACACAGCAGCCATTAGAAGCAGCCAGAGGGAAAAACACGGACAGCAGCCATTACCAGAAAAGCAGTAGCAGAAGACATGCGGCGCGGCAGTAGCCAGAGAAGACACGCCACAGCAGCCATTAGCAAAAAAGCCAGAAGAAAGAACACAGCAGTGAGTAGGGGCAGCGGTGGAAGGCAGATCGCGGAAGAGAGAAAAGCCTGTATTTCTTTCAAAGTTTCTCCCTTAAGCAAAGTTTCTTTCTCTCTGACAAGCGGGGCCTCTCTCTCTCTCCTCTCAAAACAAGTAACAAGCAAGAAACAAAGTCTCTCTCTCTCTCCTCTCAAAGCAAGTAAACCTCATTTCCTCTATCCTCTATGAACAAGCAAGAAAGCAGTGCACTAAAGAGAAAGATAGAAGTGCCTCAGTTTCCACTCCACCACCCATAAGACCCGTGCAAGTTGTTGCTGCAGGCAGTGACAAATATCCACAGATTTTGGAACCACAAAGAGCCAGTGACGCTCAGGGATCAGTTACAAACGGTTTCCTCCTTAAGTAAAATGGATATTTTTTTCCCTCATGACAAACCGTTAGATCATTGTTCTTGAGATGAAAAAAAATTATGTGCAAGATTTTTGTGCAAAGGAGAATTAAGAATTCCTTAGTCATTGATTGGCTTTGTCTAGGGTTGATTCTCTGCATAGAATTTCACAGACACAGAACCTCAGGGGATCAAGTCATGTAACTGAAAGGAGCTCTTCCTGTGCTGATGATATAGCCCATCCCCCTAGGGCATTGTCTTTGCAAGTGGAAATGCAGGGGTTCAAATCCCCAGCACCGTGAAATTGGGTGGAAAAAAAGAAAAACAAGAAAATCACTTCTGAATGTTCCAAACTTCCATTCTCTTAAACTATTTGTTTGTTCTCCTCTGTTATTCAGTGAATTTTACAATGATCAAGATCTACTAGTTTCATCTGCAAGCAATTTTCATCGACCCCTTTTAGTCCAGAGCTGCACTCAAAGGGAACACTGCATCCCCATTCACCTGCATTGCATAAGGGTACTTGTTCCTTCACATCTTTAAAATCTCATTAGTTCAGACATTATATCTCACACATGACTATGCTATGCCCATCTATCTCCAGCAACTTCTCCAGATAGACAATGTGCACCAGGTTGCAGTGGAAGGAAATTCAAAATGACACCTCACTGCACTGGCCCCTGCCATTTTCCAGGCTTTTCGGACACAATCCCATACTATCAATGTAGAAGACTTCCACACCTGAGCACTTTCCATGAGAAACACAAGGTCTACTGGAAAACCAACATGTGAAGGCAAAAGACAGCCACCCCTATCCCTGATTTTCCTAGTCAGTTTTACTTTTCATTGTTTCTGTATGACTTGATGAATAGTGGTAGGATTTGGGGCTGAATCCATGTTAATTAGTGCTGATAGCATTCAGGAGATACAGGGGAATTTACCACCTACTCTCCCACTATCACTGGAGCTCCAGTGTTCAAAGGAACACAGCACATGTAGAGACTCTTGTTAATTTTGATCAATGACCTCAATAGATGCACTGTAGAAGTGGGAAAATCATATGTTGTTCTCATGTTTACCATGGACCTGGGAATTATTGGATTGCATTTCATAAGGTAAAAGAAAAAAAAATTCATTGCAAGAAATCACACCAAAAGAAGAAACAAGTGACATTAGGCATGTTGCTGGTTGGTGGTGGGTAGAAGCAAGTTCAGAAAAACAATGCACTTGACAATTTGCCAATGCCTGTGGTACAAGTTTCTTGCTCAGTAATCTGATTCCACATTTGGATAATCTTGAACCACTCCTGTTTTGATATTCAGGTTTGCCCATGTTGAGTCTTCACTTTTGCCTTTTAGCAGTTTCTGTTTACATCTGTGATACTGCGGTGCAGTCTTTACTTTGAGAGCTGGCTTCAGTGCTACAAATTTCAAATTCAACTCTTTAAAGTTGTAGTTCATGGGTGTAAGGGCTGTGTTTTAAAGAAAGCCTTTTCTCATGGTTCTTGTGCCAGAAAAACTATGAATCAGCATATGTATAAACAGCTACCCCTTCAGAGCAACAAGAAAGTGTCACAAATTTGCAATGGCTTTCAGGTCCTTGCAAGGAGAATTAGGGTCTGTAATGATGGTTGCTTACATGATAAAATGACAAGTACTACTGTCTATATTTATAGAGTATGTTGAAACTGAATGCGTGTTGTGGAAATGGAGGGTAGACCATGTTGGCTAACTAGTGTGAGAATGTGTCTTCATTGAAGAAGGTTTTCAGCACCAACATCCTTCTGCTTTTTTTTTTGCTAACAGAATGTGCTTGCCCTCCATCTATGAATTATCATCTTGGAAGCTTTTCATCATAGCCCTTTCAGCACGGTGTATGTTCCTATCTGGAGTTATGCCATGTGAGGCTGTGTTCCTCATTCCATCAGCAGGCTCTCTCATATGATCCACTGGCTTGTAGGTGGCATACTCGTGGGGCTGCTAAGAGGACCTGTAAAAATTTTCCACAGGGCCTTGTGCCAGGCAGGCTCTACTCTGCACAATAGAATAACCTATGTGTGAACACACATAGGCCAGACATTTCTGCATCTCAAGGTGAGTGTAGGTGGCCCTGGAAATTCCAAGCAGGTAAATTTCTGAGTGCAGCCTATTTGTAAGGCCAGAGCCAAGGAGGTGTGGCCTTGCAGCTGTAGTGAACACAGAATGTCTCTGCTGGCAAGTCAGCACCATCCTATACTCTGTCCAACATGCTGAGTGAATGACTCCCATGACTGCATATTAACCTTCAGAACAGATACCTACCTTGACCTAGAAGATCCACTTCCGTGGTTCCAGATGTCACCTGGCTGAACTTTCTAGGAAAAAAGAAGCAACCCTCAAGATTGGGTGTCAGGTGTCCCAATTCGAAGATATCATAAACCACCATGCTCACTTCATGCTCCACTGCCCTAAGCTCTCACCAGCCATGATTCAGTTTGGTTTCTAGGGCCCTAGGCTAGTTTACTGAGTAGGATATTCTGGGTGTGCCCAGAGCTGGAGGAGTGGGTTTAGAATGAAATAGTGTTGGAGCAGGTGCTCAGCTTGTTATCCACATGTCCCCAAGCACACCTCCACCCAACAAGGTGCAGAGAAATTGGTGTGGGATGATTGCCTGCTGTCATGATGCCTGCTGTCATGATGCCCAGTTTGGCCAAACCAGTGCAGTGACACCTATCAGTCTTACAGCTTAGTGTGTGCTGTCAGGCTTCAGAAGAGTACCTTGGCCTGCCTCGTCCTGCAGGGACCCATGAAACAAGGGATCGTGCTTTCCTGGCTGAAGAGGTTAGAATCACATATTGGAAAACCTCAGTTTCCTTACACTCACTCCCTTCTTGCCTCTGATTATCACAACTCAGCTGATGCTTCTTGTGAATCTTGATATGAAGCGGCCAGGAGCAGAAGCTTCTCTGGTTTCCATGGGAACCGTAATGCCATGTGCTGTCCAGCTTTTCCTCTGTGACCTCAGGTGGAATCTGCACTTTGGGCACCAGGTCATGGGAGCCACTCCTCAAACTCCATGTTGCAGAAGTCTCGGAAAAAAACTCTGGGGGGAGAAACCAACAGTTCTCCAACTGGAGCCTGGAATCCCTGAGCCATTCTCAGCCAACCTTCCAGATGCCTGCCCCATCCACCTAGAATACAGAAGCTCTCCCATTTTTGCACTTATGTAACAGGAGCACTGGTAAGCAAGTGAACCATTGTCCTCAGTTCAACTGAATGCAACTGAATCATTGAAAGGTTAGGGATATGAATTTCAGTGCTTAAACTACTCTAACAAATCTTTTTTTAAAATTTTTTTAATTAAAAATCATAAATTTACATAGGGCAATGTTGTTTGATTCACTCTATTATTTTTTCCCTTACCCCCACCCCTCCCACCACTCTTTTCCCTCTATACAGTCCTTCCTTCTTCCATTCTTACAACCCTCCTTATCCCTAACCCTAAACCTAACCCTAACCCTAACGCTAACACCCTCCTACCCCCCATTGTATGTCCTCATCCGCTTATCAGCGAGATCATTCGTCCTTTAGTTTATTGAGATTGGCTTATCTCACTTAGCATGATATTCTCCAATTTCATCCATTTGCCTGCAAATGCCATAATTTTATCTTTCTTCATGGCTGAGTAATATTCCATTGTATATATATGCCACAGTTTCTTTATCCATTCATCAACTGGAGGGCATCTAGGTTGGTTCCACAATCTGGCTATGATGAATTGAGCAGCTATGAACATTGATGTGGCTGTATCTCTGTAGTATGCTGATTTTAAGTTCTTTGGGTACAGGCCAAGGAGTGGGATAGCTGGGTGAAATGGTGGTTCCATTTCAAGCTTTCTAAGGAATCTCCATACTGCTTTCCAGAGTGGCTGCACTAATTTGCAGCCCCACCAGCAATGTATGAGTGTACCTTTCTCCCCACATCCTCGCCAACACCTATTGTTGTTTGTATTCTTGATAATCACCATTCTAATTGGGGTGAGATGAAATCTTAGGGTAGTTTTGATTTGCATTTCTCTTTCTAGTAGAGATGTTGAACATTTTTTAATATATCTGTTGATTGCTTGTACATCTTCTTCTGTGAAGTGTCTGTTCATTTCCTTAGCCCATTTGTTGATTGTATTATTTGTATTTTTAGTGTAGAGTTCTTTGAGTTCTTTATATATTCTGGAAATTAGTGCTATATCTGAAATATGAGTGTCAAAGATATTCTCCCACTCTGTAGGCACTTTCTTCACTTTACTGATAGTTTCCTTTGCTGAGAGAAAGCTTTTTAGTTTGAATCTATCCCACTTGTTGATTCTTGCTTTTATTTCTTGTGCTATGGGAGTCCTGTTAAGGAAGTCTGATCCTAAGCCAACAAGTTGAAGGTTTGGACCTACTTTTTCTTCTATAAGATGTTGGGTCTCTGGTCTGATTCCAAGGTCCTTGATCCATTTTGAGTTGAGTTTTGTGCAGGGTGAGAGATAGGGGTTTAATTTCATTCTGTTGCATATGGTTTTCCAGTTTTCCCAGCACCATTTTTTGAGGAGGCTCTAACAAATCTTGAGAGTAAAAGATACAAAAATAGTGAGAGGAAGATTGAAATTGGATGAAGAATGTTTCCCTTCTGCCAGCAAATATGGGTCCCAGAAACCCAAAACCCAAGAGCCATCACCACGTGATTTACCTGTTTATAATTCATGACATCCTCTGGCTAAGTGGATGAGGTATTTCATCATTGAAGGAAACTGGCCTTTCCCAGGAGAAACAACTTCCTCTGCCTCACCCCTACCTCAGATGATAGGCAAGTACCGAAACCATCAATGGCTTGTGCATTTTGCACAGCACTCTGCTGCTCAGAATTTGCCAAAGTAAAATGCCATAAGGAATATGAAGAAAAAAAAATCAAGGAAAGTGTCAGTGGACTGTGAATGCATTGGCTTGGGATGCAACAGCGAATGATCACCAAAATCTTTTTTCATACTAACAACCTAAGCATATTCTAATACCCACCTAATCCTGCCTCTCCTCCTGCATGGAAAACTGATAAATTTTTCTGCTCAAGAATCAGATATAACCGGTTTCCTCCTTAAGTAAAAAAATGGGATATTTCTTTCACTCATGACAAAACCCTAGATTGTGGGTCTTGAGATGCAAAAAAGTTATTTGCAAGATTGTTGTGAAAGGAGAATTAAGAATTCCTTCATTATTGATTGGCTTTGTCTCGGGATGCTCCTCTGCATAGAACTTCATGATACAGAAGCTCAGGGGATCAAGTCATGTACTTTAAAGGAGCTCTTCCTCTCCTGATGATATAGCTCTTCCCCTAGGGCCCTGTCTTTCCAAGAGGAAATGCCAGGGTTCAAATCCCCAGCACCTTGGGATTGAGGGGAAAAAAAAGAAAAAAAAAAAAAGCAAGAAAAACACTTCTGAAGGTTCCAAACTTCTGTCCTCTCAAACTATTTGTTTGTTTTCTTCTGTTATTCAGCGAAATTGACACTGTTCTAGATCTACTAGTTTCACCTGCAAGCAATTTCCATTGAAACCTTTCAGGCCCCAGCTGCACTCAAAAAGGGCACTGATTCCCCAGTCACCTGCATGGCTTAAGGGTACGTGTTCCTTCACATAATTCACCTCTCATTAGTTAAGAGGTGGCATGTCACACATGCTATGCTTTGCCCATCTATTCCAGCAACTCCTCCAGAAAAGCAATGTGCACCAGGTTGCAGTGGAAGGAAATTCAAAATGACACCTCACTAGCCCTTGCCAATTTCTAGGTTTTTTGGACACAATCCCATACTACCAATGAAGGAGACTTCCACACCTGAGCACTTTCCATACAAGGAAATACAAGGTCTACTGGAAACCCAACATGTGAAGGCATAAGACAGCTGCCCCTGGCCCTGATATTCCTAGATAGTTTTACTATGCATTGGCTTGATTATGACATGATAAAATGTGGTACAATTTGGGTCTGAATCCATGTTAGTTAGTACTCATAGCATTCAGGAGAAATGGGGGAATTTGCCACTTACTCTCCCACTATCACTGGAGCTCCAGTGCTAAAAGGAACATAGCACATGTAGAGACAGGTATTAGAATATGTGTTCATTGAAGAAGGCTTTCATAAACAACATCCTTCTGTGTTTTGTACCAACAAATTGTGCTTGCCCTCCCTCTATGAATATTCATCTTGGAAGCTTATAATCATTCTCCTTTCAGCACGGTGCATGTTCCTATCTGGAGTTATTCCATATGATGCTGTGTTCCTCAAGCCATCAGCAGGATCTTATATGATCCAGTGGCTTGTAGGTGGCATCCTCCTGGGGCTGCTAAGAGGACTGGCAAAATTTTTCACACAGGCACTTGTGCCAGGCAGGCTCTAGTATGCTCAAATGAATGAACACATGTGTGATCACAGATAGGCCAGACATTTCTGCATCTCAAGGTGAGTACAGGTGTAGCTTCCCTGCGGCCTGTGACTCCAGTCAGAGCTCCAAAGGGGAGCCAGCAATCCTCTCTGCGAGGGGCCTGCTTCAAGTGCAAACGTGAAGGTCACTGGGTTCATCAGTGTCCAAACCCATGGCCCCACACCAGGCCATGTCCCACCTGCAAACAAGCAGGACACTGGAAGAGTGACTGCCCTATGGCCAGTCTCTCCCCAGAGTCTCTACACAGAGGTGTGGCCAGCCAGGCAATTCCTTCCCATGAGATTTTGGGATTCACAGAAGACTGAAGGAGCCCAAACTTGAGGACTTCTATAACCCTAGCCAGGCCCAAAGTGAAAGCTCCAGGTAAATGGTAAGTCCACAATTTTTCTTGTGGACATGGGGGCCACCTATTTTGTCTTTCCTGTGCACTCTAAGCCTTTATTTCCTTCCCAGGTTTCAGTTATGGGAATTGATGAAAAACCCTCCTTCCCAAGCAGAATAGCTAAATTAGCCTGTGCACTACAGGAACATCCTTTTACATAACCATTCCTAGTTATTCATTCCTGTCCAGGCCCCTCCTAGGAAGAGATGTTCTCCGACCCTTGGAAACCACCCTACAGCTCCTTCCCAGGCACACTGCTAATGCTCACCTTCTTCTACCTCTGTTTCATACATTCTCTAGTACCCCCACACCACCTACCCTACCATTGGCCCCCAAGTCTGGGACACCTCCAAGCCAGTCATAGCCTCCCACCACAAGCCAGTCCTTATCCAACTGATACCTCAAGCTATGTTTCCTTCATGTCCCATTTCCAATTTCCTGTATTCACAGGAAAGGACTTAAACCCATTATAGACCGGTTGCTTACTCAGGGACTTCTTATCCCTACTGACTCCACTTGTAACACCTCTATATGCCAGTACATAAACCCTCAGAAACCTATCGCTTTCCCAAGGATCTCCATCTAATTAACGAGGCAGTTAGCCCCATCCACCCAGTAGTTCCTAACCCTTACACCCTTCTTTACCACATCCCCCCTTCTACCACCCACTTCACAGTCCCAGATCTCAAAGATGCATTCTTTTTATTTTGATTTTTTTTATTGAAACAAATGGGATATATGTTGTTTCTGTGTGTACATGGTGTAGCAGCATATGATTTGCATAGTCATACATTTACATAGGGTTGATGTTTGATTCATTCTGTTATTTTTTCCTACCCCCCACCCTTCCAACCCCTCTTTTCCCTCTATACATTCCCTCCTTTCTCCATTCTTACTCCCCTCCCACTGCCTATTATATGTCATCATCCCCTTATCAGCCCAATCATTCGTCCTTTGGTTTTTTGAGATTGGCTTATCTCAATTAGCATGATATTCTCCAATTTTATCCATTTGCCTGCAATTCCCATAGTTTTTTTTAATGTTTATGGATGAGTAATATTCCATTGTGTGTGTGTGTGTGTGTGTGTGTGTATATATATATATATATATATATATATATATATATATATATATCACAGTTTCTTTATCCCATTCATCAATTGAAGGACATCTAGGTTGGTTCCACAATCTGGCTATTGTGAATTGAGCAGCTATGAACATTGAACATTGATGTGGCTTTATCTCTGTAGTGTGCTGATTTTAAGTCCTTTGGGTATAGGCCAAGGAGTGGGATAGCTGGGTCAAATGGTGGGTCCATTCCATGTTTTCTAAGGAATCTCCATACTGCTTTCCAGAGTGGTTGCACTAATTTGCAGCCACACCAGCAATGTATGAGTGTACCTTTCTCCCCACATCCTCTCCAACACTTATTGTTGCTTGTATTCTTGATAATCATCATTCTAAGTGTGGTGAGATGGAATCTGAGGGTAGTTTTGATTTGCATTTCCTTTATTACTAAAGATGTTGAACATTTTCTCATATATTTGTTGATTGCTTGTAGAGCTTCTTCTGTGAAGCATCTGTTCATATCCTTAGCTCATTTGTTTGATTGGGTTATTTGTATTTTTTGTGTAGAGTTTTTTGAGTTCTTTATATATTCTAGAAATTAGTGACCTATCTGAAGTATGAGTGGCAAAGTTATTCTCCCACTCTGAAGGCTCTTTCTTCACATTGCTGATAATTTCCTTTGCTGAGAGAAAGCTATTTAGTTTGAATCTATCCCAGTTATTGAGTCTTGCTTTTATTTCTTGTGCTATGGGAGTTCTGTTAAGGAAGTCTGATTCTAAACCAACAAGTTGAAGATTTGGACCTACATTTTCTTCTATAAGATGCAGGGTATCTGGTCTGATTTCAAGGTCTTTGATCTATTGTGAGTTGATTTTTGTGCAGCGTGAGAGATAGGGGTTTAGTTTCATTCTGCTGCATATGGATTTCCAGTTTTCCCAGCACCATTTGTTGAAGAGGCTATCTTTTCTCCATTGCATATTTTTGACACCTTAGTCTAGTATGAGAAAATTGTATTATTTGGGTTTGTGTCTATTCTGTACCATTGACCTACCTGTCTATTTTGGTGTCAATACCATGCTATTTTTGTTACTATTGCTTTGTAGTAGAGTTGAATTTCTGGTATTGTTATACCCCCTGTTTAATTCTTCCTGCTAAGTATTGCTTTACATATCCTGGGTTTCTTATTCTTCCAGATGAATTTCATGATTGCTTGCTCTATTTCTGTAAGGTACATCATTGGGATTTTAATTGTAATTGCATTGAATCTGTATAGCACTTTTGGTAGTATGGCCATTTTGACAATATTAATTCTGCCTATCAAAGAACATGAGAGATCGTTCCATCTTCTATGGTCTTCCTCAATTTCTTTCTTCAATGTTTTGTCATTTTCATTGTAGAGATCTTTAAACTTTTAGTTAGATTGATACCCAAGTATTTTATTTTTTTGAGGCTATTGCAAATGGAGTTGTTTTCCTCATTTCCCTTTCAGATATTTCATCACTTTTGTATAAAAATTCTTTAGATTTATTCCTGTTGATTTTATAGCCTGCTATTTAGCTGAATTTATTGATGAGGCCTAGAAATTTTCTGGAGAAGTTTTTTGGATCTTCTAAATATAGAATCATGTCATCAGCAAATAGTGACAGCTTAAGTTCCTCTTTTCCTGTCCATAACCCTTTAATTTCTTTAGTCTGCCTAATTGCTCTGGCTAGAGTTTCGAGGACAATGTTGAATAGAAGTGGTGAAAGAGGACATCCCTGTCTTGTTCCTGTTTTTAAAGGGAATGGTTTCAGTTTTTCTCCATTAAGAATGATGTTGGCCATAGGTTTAGCATAAATAGCCTTTACAATGTTCAGGTATGTTCCTACTATCCCTATTTTTTCTAGTGTTTTAAGCATAAAGGAGTGTTGTATTTTGTCGAACGCTTTTTCTGCATCAATGAAATAACCATATGATTTTTTTCTTTAAGTCTATTGACATGATGGATTATGTTTATTGATTTAGGGATGTTATACCATCCTTGCATTCCAGGGATGAACCCCACTTGATCCTGGTGCATGGTTTTCTTAATATGTTTTTTGATACAGTTTGCCAATATTTTGTTAAGGATCTTTGCATCTATATTCATCAGGGATATTGTTCTAAAATCTTTTTTCTTTCATATGTCTTTGCCTGTTTGGGTATGAGGGTGATATTAGCTTCATAGAATGAGTTTGTTTGGGTACCCTCCTTTTTTATTTCCTGGAAAACTTTGAGAAGTATTGAAATGTGATCTTTGAAGGTGTTGTAGAACTCGGCTGAGAATCCATCTCGTCCTGAGGTTTCCTTGGATAGTAGGTTTTTAATGGCTTCTTCTATTTCATTGCTTGTTATTAATTTGTATAAATTGTGTATGTCCTCCTTGTTCAGTTTGGAAGGAGCATATGTCTCTAGAAATTTGTCAATATCTTTCTTTGTAGTTTCTTTTTTTTTTTTTTTTGGAGTACAGATTTTCAAAGTAGGTCCTCATTATGTTCTGTATCTCAGTGGTGTCTGTTGTGATATTTCCTTTGTCATCACAAATTTTAGTAATTTGAGTTTTCTTTCTCCTTCTCTTTGTTAGTGTGGCTAAGGGTTTATCTATTTTGTTTACTTTTTCAAAGAACCAGCTTTTTGTTTCATCAATTTTTGAATTGTTTCTTTTGTTTCAATTTCATTGATTTCAGCTTTGATTTTAATTATTTCCTGTCTTCTACTACTTTTGCTGTTATTCTGTTCTTCTTTTCCTAGGGCTTAAGCTGTAATATTAGGTAATTTAGTTGTTGTAGTTGTTGACATTTCATTCTTCTCTGGAATGCACTCCATGCAATGAATTTTCCTCTTAGTACCGCTTTCATAGTGTCCCAGAGATTTTTATATGTTGTATCATCGTTCTCATTGACCTCTAA
Source organism: Sciurus vulgaris (assembly GCF_902686455.1). Classification (NCBI taxonomy): domain Eukaryota; kingdom Metazoa; phylum Chordata; class Mammalia; order Rodentia; family Sciuridae; genus Sciurus; species Sciurus vulgaris. Next base: position 1,456,459 of record NW_027632807.1, on the reverse strand, counting down.
GAATTTTCTTATCTTCTCCCTGATGTTTTATGTTATCATGTTTCATTCAATAGCATCTTATTTAGTCTCCAGGTGTTGGAGAAGTTTATGTTTTTTATTTTGTCATTGATTTCTACTCTCAGTCCATTTTGATCTGCTAGAAAACAAGGCAGTACCTCTGCTTTTTTGCATTTCCTGAGGGCTGTTTTGGGGCATAACATATGGTCTATTTTCTAGAAGGTTCCATATGCTGCTGAGAAGAAAGTGAATCCACTTGTTGATGGATGGAATATTCTATATTTGTCTATTAAGTCAATGTTATTGATTGTATTATTGAGTTCTATGGTTTCTTCAGTTGGTTTTTGTTTGGAAGATCTATGTAGTGGTGACAGCAGTGTATTAAAATCACCCAGAATTATTGTGTTGTGGTCTATGTGATTCCTGAAATTGAGAAGGATTTGTTTGATGTACAGGGATGCACCATTGTTTGGGGCATAAATATTTACTATCATTTTGACTTGCTGATTTATGGTTCCCTTAAGCAGTATGAAATGTCCTTCTTTATCCCTTCTGACTATCTTTGGCTTGAAGTCCACTTTGTCTGATGTAAAGATGGAAACCCCCACTTTTTTACTGAGTCCATGTTTGTGGTATTTTTTTTTTCCCATTCTTTCACCTTTAGTCTCTGGATGTCTTTTCTATGAGATGAATCTTTTGTCAAAGATGTGTTCTTTGCAGTTCCCCTTTACCCTGACTCCTATTACCTCTTTTTCTTCATATGGGAGGATCCTACATCCTTTAGGCCTTAACAGCTGACATGGACAGTTTTACCCCAAGGCTTCTGGGACAGTCCTCACCTTTGTGGGCAAGCCTTAGCTGAGGATTTGGCTATTTGTGACTTTGGAAGTAGCACAATCCTAAATATGTGGATGACCTCCTCCTATGAGGTGCATCCCTCAAGGCCTCCCAAACTCACACTGCCCAGCTCCTTAACTCCCTAGGGTCTCAAGGCTATCGAATCTCTCCAGCCAAAACTCTACTCACAACACCTTCAGTCATGTATTTGGGCATATTCCTCACTCCTACCTCTAAGAGTCTCACAGACAGAATCCAAGCCCTGCATAACTTATAGCTGTCAGAAACGGCAGATTCCAGTCTCTCCTTTCTGGGTTTAGCTATATATTTTTTTAGTCACTGGGTCCCTAATTTTGCACTTCTTGCCAAACCCCTATATCAGGGAGCAAAGAAGACTCTACATGGGCCCCTTACCACCCCCAAGATAATAGCTAACTCTTTTTACAAGCTCAAGGATGCTCTTACATCCTCCTCTGCTCTCTCTCCCCAACCCTAACCATCCTTTCCACCTCTTCACAAATGAAAAACGTGGTGTTGCCACTGGCTTCCTCACACAGCCAACAGGACCTTCTTACATACCAGTGGCATATCTCTCCAGGCAGCTTGATTCCATGACTTGCAGGTGGCTACCATGTCTCCAATCACTGGCAACAGCAGCTGAACTAAGTAAGGAAGCTCTAAAACTCACCCTACTTCAACTAGTAACTGTGTTTTCCACCCATCAACTGCAGGACTTCTTAAACCATAAACCCCTTCCACACCCACAGGTGCTAAAGATGCTACATTCACCTCATGAAGACCTCTTCAATTACACACTCCCCTCACCTAACCTAATCATTTTTGTAGATGTCAGTTCTGTGCTGGGTCCCGACAGATGCTGTAAAGCTGCCTACGCAGTTGTCACCACCACCTCAGTTCTGGAATCCAATTGCCTTCCAGAAGGGACCATTTCCCAAAAGGCTGAACTCTTTGCTCTGATCAGGGCTCTAATTTTATCCATAGGTGAACAGGTCAGCATCTACACAAATTACAAATATGCCTTCCTGCTTGCTCACTCAAATTAAGCTATATGGAAGGAGTGTGAATTTTTCACCACAAAGTGCTCACCAGATAGGAAAGAAAAACAGAAGGTTCTAAGTATGGGAATGTATTCAGTAGAAAGTAAAAGAATGTTTCTAGGTAAAAAAGTTCTTGTGTGATGCAATATATGAGGGTCAAAGTAAGTACTAAGAAAGTCTGTGTCAGGAAAGGGCAAATTTAAACAAGTTTGCATATAACTAAGTTGGTAGTATGTACATGAGACAGGCTATGGTCTAATTCCTGTGCAAGAATCCTATAAGCTCTGACATTGATCTCAGGCATACAGCTCTCAGGTAGAAAGGCATTTCTTTGCCAGATAACCAGTGTTTCCTCAGTTCCCTTCTCTGTTTCCTGCCTGCCTTGCAGTAACTTTGGACAGTGGACTTCCATGAAAGCAACACAGAGCTGCCAACATTGCACTTTGCAGCTGTAAAAAGTTACGTAGATGTCCTAGTCTCTGTAACTTTTCTGAAAACAAGAATAATGCTTACATACTCTATAACCTGATAATAAGACATATATAAAGATTGCTGACATAACTCTTTAGAACTGCATTTCCATCAGAGAATAGAGTTTCATCTGATCTCTGCTTAATCGTCAAAAGCTGTTTTGTTAAAAGCCCCTCCTTATCTGAAATAAGGTTCTGCCTCACCTGGCTGCATGTTAAAATGGCTTCAAAATAAGCAAGACTTTAATTCATTTAAACTTGTGTTCAAAAGTTTGATGTTTGCTGTAAAGATTACTGTGATCTCAAACAGGGGATATAATAAATTACTCAGCCAGAATTCAAGATACCTATTGCACAAATGGAATATATTACTGTTGGTGATTCCATTTTGTGTTTTATTTGTGAACTCTGTTGCCTAATTAATATTTGCAGAAGTACTGCTTCAAGAGCAAACACTGTAAATTAACTTAAAAGAGTAAGGCATGACTGATAGGACAGATAACATAAACCCCAATTAAATAAAGGGGTGAATAACTGTAAAGTCATAGACATTGAAGTTAAATCCCAGCACTCTTACTTTATAACTGGTGAGACTAACTTGCTGGATGGTTAAGATTAAATTTAAAAATTGAGTTTAAATACAGAGGCCAAAAATGTCAATAACAGGTCAATTTGACCAACTTGATCTTAGACACCTAACAAAACAGTTAAAACCAAAATCTAGCCAATCTTTGGCATTTAAGAGAAAAAAGAGTTAAATGCAACCTAAGATGTAGACTTGTATTAACCTCCATAGAATAAAGACTGAAAGCTACAAGAGATAAATTTTTAGGCAGATGTACCTGATAACTATCAAGAGAAACTGCCAGAATCAGGAGCTTTTAATCAGTTTAAGGCCTACAGATCCTCCTAAACTACATAGGTAGACTTAATCTATGCTTGCTAGTATGATTATCTAACCCTAAGTCACAGGAATATAGGGATCTCTACTAAACACAGGTTATACCAACAAGAGGACTTAATTATGCAGTCACTGAAAACCAAAAGCTAGAAGAGCAACTCCAGAAGGCACTAGAGGAATCTGCTTCCAGCCTCTGACATCCCTGCAAAGATGAATAACATTTATTGCTCAAGTTTCCTTGCAGAACTGTTGAGTACTAGATCTGACAGCAGACAAAGGGGGAACACGTCTCTTTCTAAAATAATGTTGTTGCTGCATCAATGAAACTGGTCCAATGAAAGCAATGTTGATACTCTCAGATGTCTAAATAAAAGGCTGAAGGAAGAAGAATCAAATGACCCCTGACCAGGATTGCAGAACTCCACTCTTGTCATCTGGCTCACCCCTACCCTTAACCCTCTATTTGTGATAAGATTTCTACTAATGATTGCTCCCTGTCTCTCAGGTTTGCCAGGAACAGCATGAGTGAGATTGCCAGGGTGACATACAACCAGATACTCCTACACTTTTATAGGCGCCTTCCCACTGACCTAAAATAGGAACCTTTTTCTCCTCATGATGTCCCCTAACATGCAGGAAGTAGCCAGACAGACTCAGCACCCTATATTACCAAAAAGGTCAGGATGTTAGATCGAAATTAGGTGACTGTAGGGGGCAAATCTGAGCAACCAGAACAAAGACTGGGACACCAAAGGAGACCAGAAAGTTTGCAGCAAGGTGGATGAAAGTTCCACTGACCTTCACACCCTTCTGTCACTCAACAGGACCCTCTCACATCCCAGTCTATAAAAACCCTGGACAGCCAGGGCCACATGTGGTTTTCTCTGGGTCCCTATACCCCTGGGGGTCTGGGAATTTTACCTGAGAGCCAAATTCCAATAAAGCTTGCTTTGGCCACTTTCTGTCCCATTTTATTTGGCCGCTAACTGTGCCTTCCTGAGCTAACATTTGGTCCCCACGCAGAGACCCGCAAAGCTTATAGCAGTGGCAGAAAATTCAAAATGACACCTCACTGGCCCTTGCCAATTTCCAGACTTTTTGGACACAATCCCAGACTGCCAATGAAGGCGACTTTCACACCTGAGCATTTTCCATGTGAAACACTAGGTCTACTGGAAAATCAACATTTGAAGGCAAAAGACAGCCTTTCATGGCCCTGATTTTTCTACTCAGCTTTACTCTTTGTTGGCGTGATTATCACTTGATAAAACAATGGTAAGATTTGGGGCTGAATCCATGTTAGTTAGTGCTGATAGCATTCAGGAGAAATGAGGGAATTTACCACCTACTCTACCACTACCACTGGAGCTCCAGTGTTAAAAAGAACAGTGCACATGTACAGAATCTTGTTAATTTTGATGGATGTCCTCAGTAGATGCACTGTAGAAGTGGGAAAAGCATATGTTGTTCTCATGTTTACCACAGATCTGGGAATTATTGGATTGCACTTGGTAAGCTTAAAAATAAAATTCATTGCAAGAACTCACACTGAAGGAAGAAACCAGTGACATTAGGCATGTTGCAGGTTGGTGGTGGGTAGAAGCAATTCCAGAAAAAAAATGCACTTGACATTTTGCCAATGCTTGTGGTATCAGATTCCTGCTCTGTAAGTCAGATCCCACATTTGGATCATCTTGAACTACTCCTGTTTTGATATTTGATATGGTATGATTTTTGATATGGTATGATTTTTGATATGGTATGATATTTGATATTTGATATGGGTTTTGCCCATGTTGGGTCTTCACTTTTGTCTTTTAGCAGAGCTCTTTCCGTTTACACTTGTGTTATTATGGTGCAGTCTTTATTTTGAGAGCTGAGTTCAGTGCTGCATATTCCAAATTCAACTCATTTAAATTGTAATTCATGGGTGTAAGTGCTGTATTTTTTTAAAAGCTTTTCAAATGGTTCTTGTGCCAGATAAACTATGAATCAGCATATGTATAATCAGTTGCCCCTTGAGAGCAAGAAGAAAGAGCCACAAATTTGCAAGGGCTTTGAGGTTCTTTCAAGCAGAGTTTGGTTCTGTAATGATGGTTGCTTTCAGGAAGAACTGACAAGTACTACTTCCTCTATTTTTAGAGTATGTTGAATCTGAAGATGTGTCATGGAATTTGAGTGTAGACCATGTTGGCTGACTAATATTAGAATGTGTCTTCAATGAAAAAGGCTTTCAGCACCAAGAGCCTGCTGCTTTCAGTGACAATAAAATATCTTTTTACTACCTCTATGAGTATTCATCCAGGAAGCCTTTTAGCTTTACTACCTCTATGAGTATTCATCCAGGAAGCTTTTTATTTCAGCATGGTGCATGTTCCTATCTGGAGTTATGTCATGTGATGCTGTGTTCCTCATGCCATCAGCAGGCTCTCATATGATACACTGGCTTGTAGGTGGCATCCTCCTGGGGCTGCTAAGAGGACTGTTGGAAATTTTCCACAGGGCCTTGTTCCAGGCAGGCTCTAGTCTGTTCGGGAGAATGAACATATGTGTGATTCACAGATAGGCCAGATATTTCTGCATCTCAAGGTAAGTTTACATGGCCCTGGAATTTTCAAGCAGGTAAATTTCTGAGTGCAGCCTAGTTGTAAGGCCAGAGCCAAAGAAGTATGGCCTTGCAGCTGTAGTGAGCACAGAATATCTCTCCTGGCATATCAGCACCATCCTATGCTCCATCCAACATGCTGAGTGAATGACTCCCATGACTGAATATTAGCCTTCAGAAGAGGCACCCACCTTCACCTAGAAGACCCACTTCCCAGGTTCCAACTGTCACCTGGCTGAACTTTCTAGTAAAAAAAGAAGAAATCATTGAAGCCAGAATTAAGGACAGATAGTGTAGAAATAGGGGATCCAGTGAAATCCAGGAAATGAAGCCATGAAGTCATATTCCTCTGGAAGTTGGACACTGCCCCTGGAAGAATGGGATGTCAAGGATCTCTGGAGCCCATTGATTACCAAATTTACCTGTCTTTATCAAGGACTGCAAGCATGGAGCTGCTAACTAATGCCCTCTGGGCCCTTAGCTTCCTGAATCATCTTGGCCCTCCCCCTGCCCATGGCTTCTCACTTAATGCAAAACCAGGCCTTTTCACATAGGCAGGAAGGAGAGATAAGGGGGAGAGAACTGGAGAACAAAAGAGACTTTAACCTATAAAATATGTAGGGTGAGCTCACTTCTTGGGAATTTAGAACATCAGCCATGGCCCCTTTTTTCCTGCTGGGAGTAGTCTATATTATTACCTTTAAATAAAACCTGCTGAATATGCTTGCCTTGGCATGCCTCTCTAGTATTCAAACTTCAACATGAGAAGGAGCAGAACTCGTGCTCCATGAAAAGGTGGAATCACCATCAGGATTGGGTGTGAAGTGTCCCAATTCAAAGATTATCTAAGCCGCCATTCTCACTGCATGCTCCACTTCCCTAAGTTCTCACCAGCCATGATTATTTGTGGTTGCTTCTGCCATAAGCAAGTTTCCCCACTAGGATATTCTGGGTGTGCCCAGTGCTGAAGGAGCGAGTTCAGAAGGAAATAGCGCTGGATCCGGAGCTCAGCTTGGTGATCCACGTGTCCCCTAGCGCACCTCCACCCAACCAGGCAAACTGGAACTGATGGGGATAATTGCCTGCTGTCAGGAGGCCCGGTGCAGGCAAACAAGTGCAGTGACATCTAGCGGTCTTGCAGCTGAGTGTGAGCAGTCAGGCTTCAAAGGAGTACCTTGTCCTGCCTGGTCCTGCAGGGATCCATGGACTACAGGGCTGTTCTCTCCTGGCCGAAGAGGTTAGAATCATATTTTGGAAAATCTCAGTTCCCTGGCACTCACTACCTTCTTCTTGCCTCTGACCATCACAACTGAGCTGGTGCTTGTTTTCAATCTTGATGTGAAGCGGCCAGGAGCAGAACTTCTCTGGTTGCTATGGGAACTGTGATGCCATCGTGCTGTCAGGCCTTTCCTCTGTGACCTCAGGCAGATTCTGAAAGAATGGACATTTTATTAAGCTGTCTGTTTTATCTCAACTCCCTAAGGTCTCCCTCCCAGTGACGGAACAAAGCCCTTAAAGCTGTTCCAGGAATTAGCCCCAAACAGGGAGTAAAAGGGTAAATTGAGCCAGATAGCCAGATAGTGCTCAAACAGTAGGGTTATGAGAAACTATTGACCAGAATCTACACCCTGTTGTAAAACATTGTGAAACATGTTGTATGTTATCAGCAAACCCAGACCCCCTTTGAAATTTCCCAGCAGCTTTGTTCCCCTTTTCCCTTTCATGTGCGACCCCTCCCGATGTGTGGTCTCTGCCTTTATAAACCTGCAAGATTTTCTGCTAGTGACTCGACTCCCGGACTCCTGCATGAGTCATGAGTCGGGTCTCAGCGCACTGGAATAAACACCTCTTGCAGTTTGCATCAAGTGACGCCTCCTGCGGTTGATTGGGGTTGCTGTTGATCCATGGGACAGAGTTGGGGTTTCCTTTTTGGGGGCCTTAAAATTCCACGGTGTGGGCACCAGGTCACAGGAGCCACTCCTCAAACTCCATGTTGCACAAGGCCCAGAAAAACCTTCTGGGGGGAGAAACCAACTGTTCTCCAACTGGAGTCTGGAATCCCCAAGCCATTCCTACCCAACCTGCCCGATGCCTTCCCCTTCCACCTGGATTACAGGAGCTCTCCCTTTTTTGTTTTTATGTCACAGGAGCACTGGTAACCAAGTGAGGAATTGTCCTCAGTGCAACTGAATGCCACTGAATCCTGAGAGATCAGAAATATAAATTTCAGCACTTATCCTTCTCTAACAAATCTTGAGAGAAAATCCACAAACATACCAAGAAGAAGATTGAAATTGGATTAGGAATGTTTCCTTTCTGCCAGCAAATATGGATCCTGGGGACCCAGAACCCAAGAGCCATCACCAAATGACTTTGCCTGTTATATTTCCTGACATCTTCTGACTAAGTTGATGAGACATTCCCTCATTGAAGGAAACTCCTTTCCCAGGAGAAAGGCCTTCTTCTACCTCACCCCTACCTCAGACGATAGGCAAGATCCACAACCATCCATGACTTGTGCACTTTTTACAGCACTCTGCTGCTTAGAATTTTCCAAAGTAAAATGCCAAAAGGAAAATGAAAAGAAAAAAAGAAGATCAAAGATGGTGTCAGTAAATTGTGAATATAATGGCTGGTGATTCAACGGTGAATGATCCCCAGATCCCCAGAATCTCCTTTCATAATAACAGCCTGAGCATATTCCAATACCCACATAGATTTTCCTCTCCTCATGCCCTGTCCTCCATGGATCACTGATACAAATTTCTGTTCATGGATCAGCTATAACCAGTTTTCTCCTTAAGTAAAGATGGGATATTTCTTTCCCTCAGGACAAACCCCTAGATTGTGGGTCTTGAGATGCAATAAAGTTTATTTGCAAGATTGTTGTGAAAAGGAGAATTAAGAATTCCTTAGTCATTGATTGGCTTTGTCTAGGGTTGATTCTCTGCATAGGACTTCACAGATACAGAACCTCAGGGGATCAAGTCATATACTTTAATGGAGCTCTTCCTGTCCTGACTATATAGCCCATCATGTAGGGCACTGGCTTTGCAAGTGGTAAGTCTGGGGTTCAAATCCCCAGCACCATGGGATTTGGGAGATTTAAAAAAAAACAAAAACAAAAATAAGAAAGAACATTTCTGAGGGTTCCAAACTTTCATCATCTCAAACTACATGTTCTGCTCTATTATTCAGTGAAATTGACACTGTTCAAGATCTACTAGTTTTACCTTCAAACAATTTCCATTGACATCTTTCAGCCCCCAGCTGCACTCAAAGGGATAACTGCTTCCCCAGTCCCCTGCATGGCTTAAGGGTACTTGTTCCTTCACATCTTTGGACTATCATCAGTTCAGATGTTACATCTCACATATGACTATGCTATGCCCATCTTTTTCCAGTAATTTCTCCAGATAGGCAATTTTCACCAGGTTGCAGTGGCAGGAAATTCAAAATGACACCTCACTGGTTCTTGCAAAATTCGTGTCTTTGTGGACATAATCCAAGACTGCCAATGAAGAGGACTTCCACACCTGAGCACTTTCCCTGTGAAACAAAAGGTCTACTGGAAAACCAACATGTGAAGGCAAAAGATAGTTACCCCTGGCTCTGATTTTCCTAGTCATTTTTGCTTCACATTTTTGCTTATGATTTGATGAAAAATGGTAGTGAAGCCAGAATTAAGGATAGGTTGTTAGTGTAGAAATAGGAGATCCGGTGAAATTGAGGAAATGAAGCCATGAATCCATCTGTGTCTGGAAGTTGGAAACTTCTCCTGGAAGAATGGAATGTCAAGGATCTACGGAGCTCATTGATTACCAAATTTACCTGCCTTTATCAAATTTACCTACTGCAAGCATGGAGCTGCTAACAAATGACCCCTGGGCCCTTAGCTGCCTGAATCACCTTGGCCCTCCCCCTGCCCATGGCTTCTCACTTAATGCAAAACCAGGCCTAGTCACTTAGACAGGAAGGAGAGATAAGGAGGAGAGAACTGGAGAACAAAAGAGACTTTAACCTATAAAAGATGTATTGTGTGCTCACTTCTTGGGACTTCAGAACATCAGCCATGGCCCCCTTCTTCCTGCCGGGAGTAGTCTATATTATTACCTTTAAATAAAACCTGCTTAATATGCTTGCCTTGGCGTGCTTCTCTAGTGTTCAATCTTCAACTTTAGAAGGAGCAGAACTCGTCACTGTTAAACGGAGGCATCAGATTTGGAGGTCCCACTGAGATTTATGTCGAGGCAAGTAAGCTTCTTTCTCCATGTACCCCACATATGTTTGAGGTGCATCTTTCTTTTTTATTTTTGGAGGGCACATAGGGTACCCATCAGCTACTTAAACTCAGTTAGTGCAGCCACCAGTTTTCAAGACTCAGGTGAGAGGTTTCTGGCCTAGACAGTTTACAATCATCTGCTCTGTACAGTCCAGGCATTTTGGAATCTGCCAAAGCCATTTCCTACTTTTCTGTCCAGGTCTGGAGCACAATTGCCGCCAGTACACACTGTCCCTTGTCCTGAACTACCCAGGATGCATGGAGGTGGAAGAAGGGTTGGAACAACGTGGGGTTTTCTGGCCAGGGATACTCTCGGGCAGACCCCAAAGGTTCCTTTTCCAGACTCCCCCTCCCGACAGCCCTGAGGAGTAGGCAGGGTGATAGGTAGATGAATGGCACTGAGGGAAAGCGCCAATTACCTTTGCCTCCATATAGGTCATACAGTGCAGAACACTCCCACACATTCACTCTTTCCTGAATGGTTCCCTTCCCTTACCAGTCAGACATTAGAAATTCAATCTGTCAGATTAAGACCTGGGATGATTAGTATGAAAATGCCCAGGTTCCCTTTGTTCACATAGTTAGCCTTCACTAGTCTATCTATAGTCTCCCCATTACTGTTACTGTGCTTAAATTGGCTCAGTGTGTTCTCTTTAAGCTGCAAGAGGGAGGCATTTAAAAACCCCTCCTGTGAGACCCTCCAAGCAAAGGGCGTTTTACGCCTAACCAACCAAGAGCTGTCCCCTCACCCTCCGGAGATTCCTTTAGGTCTATGGGGAAAAAAGATAGGCAAAAATGCACACTGTTTACTTTTGTCATTGTTTTCTTCATAATTAGGAATTAATAGTGGCAGGGAGGAAAGCAGTAAGGCCCTTAAGTCTGAATCCTCCCAGGGTCTCTAGCACAGGGCAAATTAGGTCCCTAGCACTTTGCCAAAGAAGACCAGAATTAACTTTGGCAAAGACAGGTAGTGAGAGACAGGTTTTTCTGGACTGTAAGAAAGCTCAAATTTAGGGAGATATCCCTAATACTTCTAACTGAGAAGGGAGCTTCTCTCTCAACAGTATTGCCAGGTTCATCACTAGCCTGCATACTATTAAATTGCAAATGATCAAGAAAAGTGCCTTTCATATGTTACCATGCTTGACATCAATAATCTCTACCATGAGAGAAGAAAGCCTTGAGGAATCACCTACTAAGGGAGGAAGATCAAGGGGACCCTCCCAACTTAAGACAAAAAAATTAATTTAGGGAAGTTTTTGGAGGATCCTAATAAATATTGGGATGTTTCAAAACTTACGCCAGGCATTTGATTTCATCTGGGAAATTATTCTATTAACTATCTAGATCACAGGCAGTTCCCAGAAACCATCCTAACTGGGATTCAGAAACCATCCTAACTGGGATTTGAATAATGAGTAGTATGCCTAAAGAGAAATAGCAGGAAAGTCCTGCTATTTTCACAGAGAGACTCAGGAAGGCAATAAGAAAACACACCACCCTGAATCCTGAATACATAAAAGGCCAACCAGTTTTAAGGTACAAATTTATCATTCAGTCAGCTCCAAACATTTAGAGGAATTTGCAAAATTGGTACGTGGCCCTGATCAATCCTCAGATGAATTTCTCCAGCTTGCATCTTTCATTTTTAATAAACATCAAAAAGAAAGAAAAGGGAGCAGAAAGACAAGAAAAATGACTTATTAAAGATTATTCAAAATGACAGAAACTTTTAATGCCTTGCAATAGCCCATGCAATTCATCCACTTTAGAAATTAAAAAGCAAACTGCCTAGTCCAAAACCTTAGAATAATGAAGCAGTAATTTCCCCCCACCCTTTAGTTCTTACTCTGTTATCTGAAATTTCAGCTACTGCTTGGTTTACTAAGTTAGATTTAAAAGATGGCTTTTCCAGTATATGCTGGACTCTGAAGAGCAATTTCTGTTTGCCACTGAGGAACCAGATAATGTGTCTCAACTAACCTACACAGTGTTTCCTCAGGATTTAGAGATGGCCTTCACCTGTTCCAGACAAACCTTAGCTAAGGACTTAACAAAGTTCAGAGATTAAAATATCTGTGATTGTTCTCCAGTAAGTAAAGGACACCCTTTTGTGCCCCCACCCAGGAGGAATACCAAAAGGCCATTACAGAGCTCCTAAACTTCTTAGCTGATAGGAATTATAAGATCTCAAAACTAAAGTTTAATTATGTCATCAACAGGTTCACTCCTACAGGAAATAGCCACCATAGGATAATATTCTGCCCCAGGAATATCAAAAAGGGGCCTTACTTCAAGCTCCTCTCCTCAATTTACCTATGAAGCAAGATTTAACCTGTTTCTCAATGAGGGGAAAATAAATCCCAGATAGGCAGCTACAGGCAGCTCAATAACCAATGGCATATCTCAGTGAGGAGCTTAGCATAGTAGCTTCATTCTCAAAAGTAATGGAAAATAAGGTCTCATAATTTTCTTTGACATCTAAGCCTGTCCAGATAGAAACGGCTAAAATGCCCTAGGCACAAAGTTTCTGCTAAAGCCTATTAGCTCAGCTCCTTCCAGATCTCAGTCAAGGTTGACATTGAAATGTAAATAGAGAAAGCCTGAGGGCTCAGTAGGAGACCAGTCGCAAACCCAGGAAATAAAAGGTAAAAAGAGTCTTACCTAAACTCCAGCAAAAGTAAATTTTATGGTGCTTTACTAAAGTAATTAATGGCCGTATCATTTTTCCAGGACTCTTGTTTTTTTTGTTTTTTTATTGTAAACAAATGGGATACATGTTGTTTCTCTGTTTGTACATGGCGTAAAGGCATACAATTTGTGTAATCATAAATTTACATAGAGTAATGTTGTTTGATTCATTCTGTTATTTTTTCCCTTCCCCCCACCCCTCCCACCCCTCTTTACCCTCTATACAGTAGTTCCTTCCTCCATACTTGCCCCCCTCCCTAACCCTAACTCTAACCCTAACACTAACCCTTCCCTCCCCCCCATTATGTGTCATCCTCCACTTATTAGTGATATCATTCGTCCTTTGGCTTTTTGAGATTGGCTTATCTCACTTAGCATGATATTCTCCAATTTCATCCATTTGCCTGCAAATGCCATAATTTTATCATTCTTTATGGCTGAGTAATATTCCATTGTATATATATACCACAGCTTCTTTACCCACTCATCAATTGAAGGGCATCTAGGTTGGTTCCACAGTCTGGCTATTGTGAATTGAGCAGCTATGAACATTGATGTGGCTGTATCTCTGTAGTATGCTGATTTTAAGTCCTTTGGGTATAGGCCAAGGAGTGGGATAGCTGGGTCAAATGGAGGGTCCATTCCAAGTTTCTAAGGAATCTCCACACTGCTTTCCAGAGTGGCTGCACTAATTTGCAGCCCCACCAGCAGTGTATGAGTGTACCTTTCTCCCCACATCCTCGAAAACAACATTTGTTGCTCGTATTCTTGATAATCGCCATTCTAATTGGGGTGGGATGGAATCTTAGGGTGGTTTTGATTTGCATTTTTCTTATTACTAGAGATGTTGAACATTTTTCCATATGTTTGTTGATTGCTTGTACATCTTCTTCTGTGAAGTGTCTATTCATTTCCTTAGCCCATTTGTTGACTGGATTATTTGAATTCTTGGAGTAGAGTTTTTTGAGTTCTTTATAGATTCTGGAGATTAGTGCTCTATCTGAAGTATGATTGGCAAAGATATTCTCCCAATCTGTAGGCTCTTTCTTCGCATTGCTGATAGTTTCCTTTGCTGACAGAAAGCTTTTTAGTTTGAATCTATCCCAGTGGTTGATTCTAGCTTTTATTTCTTGTGCTATGGGAGTCCTGTTAAGGAAGTCTGGTCCTAGACCAACAAGGTGAAGATTTGGACCTACTTTTTCTTCTATAATCTGCAGGGTCTCTGGTCTGAATCCGAGGTCCTTCAACCATTTTGAGTTTAGTTTCGTGCATGGTGAGAGATATGGGTTTAGTTTCATTCTGTTGCATATGGATTTCCAATTCTCCCAGCACCATTTGTTGAAGAGGGTATCTTTTCTCCATTGCATATTTTTGTCCCCTTTGTCTAGTAGGAGAAAATTGTATTTATTTGGGTTTGTGTCCGTGTGCTCTGTTCTGTACCATTGATCTACCTTTCTATTTTGGTACCAATACCATGCCGTTTTTGTTACTATTGCTTTGTAGCAGAGTTGAAGATCTGGTATTGCAATACCCCCTGTTTCACTCTTCCTGCTAAGGATTGCTTTAGCTATTCTGGGTTTCTTATTCTTCCAGATGAATTTCATAATTGCTTGCTCTATTTCTGTAAGGTACGTCATTGGGATTTTAATTGGAATTGCATTGAATTTGTATAGCACTTTAGGTAGTATGGCCATTTTGACAATATTAATTCTTCCTATCCAAGAACATGGAAGATCTTTCCATCTTCTAAGGTGTTCTTTAATTTCTTTCTTTAGTGTTGTATAGTTCTCATTGTAGAGGTCTTTCACCTCTTTTGTGAGATTGATTCCCAAGTATTTTATTTTCTTCGAGGCTATTGTGAATGGGGTAGTTTTCCTAATTTCTCTTTCTGAAGATTCATCACTTATGTATAAAAATGCGTTGGATTTATGGGCATTGATCTTGTAACCTGCTACTTTACTGAAATCATTTATGAGTTCTAAGAGTTTTCTCGTGGAATTTCCAGGTTCCTCTAAATATATAATCATGTCATCAGTGAACAGGGATAGTTTGAGTTCTTCTTTTCCAATTCGTATCCCTTTAATTTCTTTGGTTTGTCTAATTGCTCTGGCCAGAGTCTCAAGAACGATGTTGCATAGAAGTGGTGAAAGAGGGCATCCCAGCCTTGTTCCAGTTTTTAGGGGGAATGCTTTCAATTTTTCACCATTTAGAATGATATTAGCCATGGGCTTATCATAAATGGCCTTTACAATGTTAAGGAATGTTCCCACTATCCCTATTTTTTCTAGTGTTTTGAGCATGAAGGGGTGCTGTATTTTATCAAATGCTTTTTCTGCATCTATTGAAATAATCATGTGATTCTTAACTTTAAGTCTATTAATATGGTGAATTACGTTTATTGATTTCCTGATGTTGAACCAACCTTGCATCCCTGGGATGAAACCCACTTGATCATGGTGCACTATATTTTTAATATGTTTTTGTATGCGATTTGCTAAAATTTTGTTGAGAATTTTTGCGTCGATGTTCATTAAGGATATTGGTCTGAAATTTTCTTTCCTTGATGAGTCTATGTCTGGTTTAGGTATCAGTGTGATATTGGCTTCATAGAATGAGTTTGGGAGGGTTCCCTCCTCTTCTATTTTATGGAATACTTTGAGAAGTATTGGAATGAGCTCTTCTTTAAAGGTTTTGTAGAACTCGGCTGAGAACCCATCTGGTCCTGGACTTTTCTTTGCTGGTAGGCTTTTGATGACTTCTTCTATTTCATTACTTGATATTGGTCTATTTAAATTGTTTATGTCCTCCTCGTTCAGTTTAGGCAATTCATATGTCTCTAGAAACCTGTTGATGTCTTCAAAATTTTCTATTTTGTTGGAGTATAAATTTTCAAAATAGCTTCTAATTATGTTCTGTATTTCAATCCTGTCTGTTGTGATATTTCCTTGTTCATTCTGAATTTTAGTGATTTGGGTTTTCTCTCGTCTTCTCTTTGTTAGTGTGGCTAAAGGTTTATCAATTTTGTTTATTTTTTCGAAGAACCAACTATTTATTTTGTCAATTTTTTGTATTGTTTCTTTTGTTTCAATTTCATTGATTTCAGCTCTGAGTTTAACTATTTCCTGTCTTCTACTACTTTTGGTGCTGGTCTGTTCTTCTTTTTCTAGGGCTTTGAGCTGTAGTGTTAGGTTGTTTATTTGTTGAGTTTTACTTCTTTTATTAAATGCGCTCCATGAAATAAATTTCCCTCTAAGTACTGCTTTCATAGTGTCCCAGAGATTTTGATATGATGTTTCTTTGTTCTCATTTACCTCTAAGAATTTTTTAATTTCCTTCCTAATATCTTCTGTTATCCATTCGTCATATAATAGCATATTGTTTAATCTCCAGATGTTGGAATAGTTTCTGTGTTTTACTCTTTCATTTATTTCTAACTTCAATCCATTATGATCTGATAGAATACATGCTAGTGTCTCTATCTTCTTGTATTTGCTAACATTAGCTTTGTGGCATAATATATGGTCTATTTTAGAGAAGGATCCATGTGCTGCTGAGAAGAAAGTGTATTCGCTCTTGGTTGGATGGTATATTCTATAAATGTCCGTTAAGTCTAAATTATTGATTGTGTTATTGAGATCTATGGTTTCTTTGTTCAATTTTTGTCTGGAAGATCTGTCCAGTGGTGAGAGAGGCGTGTTAAAATCACCTAGTATGATTGTGTTGTGGTCTATTTGGTTTCTGAAATTGAGAAGGATTTGTTTGACATACATAGATGAGCCACTGTTTGAGGCATAGATGTTTATGATTGTTATATCTTGCTGATTTATGCTTCCCTTAAGCAGTATGAAATGACCTTCTTTATCCC
>NW_027632807.1:390158-441227 GCF_902686455.1 Sciurus vulgaris | reverse complement strand
AAACTGCCAGAGTCAGAAGTTTTAGTCAGTTTAAGGCCTATAGACACAGGTAGGCTTAATCTATGTTTGCTAGTAACAGAAGTATAGAGATCTCTACTAAATGTTGTGTTTACATTCCTGATAACCTGGACAATGTTAAAGTTCCCAAATAAAGGCCTTGTCCTCTCCAGTATTTGCTAGGCCTTGTTATGGGAACAACTTCTCAGTTCTTCCACCACCTGCTGAGGAATTATTGACTTCTGTCATCTTTATGATATTTATTGGCATGTTCCAGATTCTGCAACATTTATATTGTATCAATATCATTTCAGCACTCATTTCTTTTTGTTCTTCTCCCATAGAAGCACCCATCCCCAGATGCCTTTATGACCTGCTCTTCCCTAACCAGACTTCTACTATGGACCCCTTGAGTAACCCAATTTCTAAAATGGGAACTCCAAATTTCTTGACCCATGCTGCCCCCTTCCAGCTTGAAGAAGCCAGATCAGTCATCACCCCCTTTCCCTACAGCAGTGAAGGAGCTCCTAAAATTAGAGGGGTGAATGAAGCCAGAATTGGAGACAGGCATTAATGTAGAAATAGGGGATCAAATCGAGGAGATGAATTCCATGAAAACCACTGACTTTGGAATTCTGGAAGGAGAATGGACTTTTTACAACTCACCTGCAAAACCAGCCCCAGTCACTTAGGCAGGAAGGGGAGAGAAGGCTTTGGGAAGAACTGGAGAACAAAAGATTTTCTTATAAAAACAGAAACAGGGAAATGTAATGTACAAAGCTGCTCCCCCCACCCTTTCCATTGCAGCCATTTCCCCACCTCCCAAATACTGTCAGTCTGTGAACATCCTAGCTAGGTACTGTTTCATCTGTCACCCTGCAAGTATCCTTCTCTGTTATTGGTCCCCTGTTAGCCTGGCAGAATTCATGGTAGCTACCCCACCATCTCTTCTCATGCTTCTATCTCTTCTACTCACTTTCTCTATCCTCACTTTTCTGCTCTCTCTAGTGTGTGACCTTTTTCATTCCCTTTCTTTTTCTCTCATTTTCCTCTTACCCTGCAGGGAGACACTTTGTTTGCCTAATAAACTCCCTTATGTGATTTCTCATGACCAGTGTGGTTTTTGTGGGATCCCTTACAACTACAGTCCCACATTTTTTCTTCCCATAATAAGTATAATAGAAATGGTAGTGATAAAATTACAAATTATAATGATTATAAGAAATCCTATAGGTGGTCCAGAAAGTAGCTAATGTTGGGACATATGTCTGACTGAAGTCCCAAGCAAAGCTGGGGCCCAGTGCTCCAGGTTGGACCACATTTGTTTCTGGACTTAATTCCCTCCCATTTACTGTCCTTCAGCATCTAATCTATAAAGTATGAATAGTCAAATCAACCCTGTGGCATCAGAAGTAAGTTTGGAATGGCTGGCATGAGATAACCTGGGACAACTTTAAGAAACCAATAGGAAAATGCACTTGATAGAAAGGCAGAGAAGTTCCTGACTGAGGGCAGTGTGTTGTGTGGGGGTGTGGGGGATGGGAGGAAGGGGAGTGGGATCACAGTCCTTTTTACATTGTAGCATAGACCATACTTCTGAAACAAAATAGTATTATAAAAGACTACAGGTCAAAGAGATTGCCTTATTAAAAACAAAGCATAAAGAAGAATCATCTCAATGCTGCCTAGGTTGCTGTGATTAAGAGTGAGACTGCACAGTGAATACCGAGAATTCTTACATGTACACACAGTCACGTGAATTTACAGATTGCTCCCTAATATTTTAAAGATACAGCAGAAGCAATGCTCTAGAACAGTTCATGACAAAGTACAGTTCATTTGAACATGATTCAGGAGGCCAGACCCCAACACAGTGACAATCTGGCTCAGAACTATATTCCCAGTGTCTGTGTTTGGTAGTTAAGTAACTATAGGAACAAATGAAGGAAATCACAGATAAAAGAGCACACTTTGCAAAGATTTGATTAAAGACAAAGGTCTTCGACTGGATACAGTAGCACATTCCAATAATTCCAGCAGCCCAATAGGCTGTCTGGAGGATCACAAGTTTGAAGGCAACTCAGTACTTAGTGGCAAGTTGTGTCAAAATAAAAAGTGAAAAAAAGAGGAACTGTGGGTGTAGCTCAGTGGTAAAGCACCACTTGGTTCAATCTTAGTACAGAGAGAGAGAAAGAGTGATCAAAGTGTCTTAAAGCAAATTAATGAGAAGTACAATCAAATATTCAAAGAAAGAATGTGCTAGTTTTTCTAAAAATGAATATGATATCTGTTATTAAATATCTTAATTTCAGGTTTTCCTCTGATAGCCATAAACACAGGTCATTATTACATATAACTAAGGAGATTCCTTGATTTGTTTCAAAACATGAATTTATTCCCATTTTATATAAAAGTACCAGGAAAGTATAATTTATAGAAAGATAATAGATATGTGTTTTATAAACTGAAAATTTTCAGGAGTGATGTGCAAGTAATCCATCAACTGGGAAAAGAAAAAAGAAAATTATTAAATTTATATTATCCAAGGCCAGTAAAAATGTCATATACATTTCAATCATTGCCTAAATGCCAAGGAAACATTTTAACAAATATGAAAGATAAGTTTCCATAACAAGGAAAAGTTTGGTGAAATGTGGTATTTTCTCTTTGTAGAAATAAAGAGAAAGCAATTATAATAATTCTTATGTAAACAGTATTCAATTTTATTTAAAAACATTAAAATACATCATATTGTTTTCTCCCAAGATATCTTCACACAGCCCTTGTAACAAAACCATTCATTAAGTATTTAAAAGAAAAAAATGTCCAATTATATATAAAATAGTATACTGAGACTCTTTCAACATAACCATAAATCAGGATGAAAGAAAAATAGCTAACTACACTTAGTTGCTCATCAACCTGTATGTAAACATACATGAAGAAATTCAGCTCTCAATTGTCTACCCCTTGACTTTCATCCATACAAAGCATGCAAATGATGTATTTCTTCTATCTCATGCTTTAAATGTAAAGCATTTATGTGAACTCTCTGCTTTATAATCCAGATTTTCTCTCTTATTTGTCATGTTTCAAATTTATTAGTCTTTGGAAATTGAATAATTATCACAAATGTCTCATTCAGCTAGAGATTATCATTAACTGAAAGATTACCATAGGCTGAAGGTTTTGAAAATTAAATAGCTTGAGAAATTATTTCCTGTAGTCAGATGAAGGTCAGTGATGGATAACAAATCTAAGAGTAAAAGGATTTATTAACCTTTTTGCTTAATTAGAAAACATTACTTAGGAAATATGTGACATTAGAAACAAAACCAAGTGATGCATAAGGAAGCAGGGTAATTTCTAAAAATATGAGTGGAAATAAAGTTAAAGAGTATTTTAAAAGAAAAAAAATAACACAGAAATGCATACACACAATACTATGAAATCACATAACTGATATTCCAGTTCAAACATTTTGGTGCTATGAAGACACAACTTTTGTTCACCTGGTCTGGTTTCCATACCAAAAATACCCAGGATGGCATTTTAACTGAGATTTAAAAACTTGTAACTATACTTAAACATCATTATTCTTTGCCTTTTTTTTTTTTTTTCTGTAACTGAGCCTGAGTTTCTTGGTGATTGGTAAAATTTTTACAAACTAAAAAGGAAAAGAGAAATACATTTGGAATTGCAAAGCACTATTTGTTACATCACTTGCAATTCCCCTCAGTGCTTGACAAGAATTCCACTGAGTAATAAAGATGTTTGCAAAGTCTCATCTCCTTGGGAATATGATTGTGGGCTTTTCTTCCTTGCTTGCTTAATATGTGTAGGTTTACTATTAATATTTTATGTGTTTTTCCTGAAAACAGGGGTCTTAACAGAAACAGGGTTAGAACATAAAAAGCAGACTTCTAATGGAACAGTGATTTCAGATAAACCTTATCTATCAAGGACAGGGGAGGGGGCCTAGCCCTGACTCATCTCCTGCATAGTTCACCACCTCCCTCCTCCCTTCTTCCTCCAGGACCATTCAGTTCTGGTGGGACCCAATGAGATTCAAATAAATTGGTGGTACCAAACCAAAAGAGAACAAATGTTTAGCTGTTCGAATGCTAACCAATAATGTACAGGTCTTTGTATGTGAATGATTGGAAATTTCTTAAGTAGAGTGCTTTCTCATCCCTCGAGGCCACTCCCCACTCAGCCGTGGTAGTGGTCTGAGAGGCTGGTTGCAGTCCAAACTCAAGCTTGCAATAAAACCTTGTTGTGTGATTTGCATTGCCATGTGTGCATTTTGACTCTCTGGGGATCAGTGTATATTGAACCCCAATACCCTAAGAACTCTGAAATTCTGATGAATTACCCATTCTGCCAGTCAGGAAGATCAAGAGGTCTCTAGAGAACAGAAAGCCAGTTCATGGTGTACCTTCTACAAAGAAGAGGGTCATTGGAGACAGAAATGTCCCTGATACTTCCAAGAGAAGCCATATTTGTTCATCAAGACATTGACCTGATCCATTCTGGCACATGGCACCACTGAGAGAGGAAAGATAAAGGAGTCAGGAGGCTTCACATGTATCCTCAAGTGTGATCTCTGAGTAATCTCAGCTCATTCATAAGAATAGATATGAACAAGTCAGTTTTGACTAGCCTGATCTTAAACACCTTGCAGCAGAGTACAGCCTATGCAGTCCTACATGGACAACTCAAATGAAAAGCAATTTTTTAACTATGATTTAAGATGTACACTTCTTAGAGCCCTACCAAAAGTAAGAAGAGCTGAAGGTTATAAAGAAAGAGTTCTTACTATAAGCACAAAATGACAAGAGGCAGACCTCAGCGGATTCAGGGAAGACTTTATTCCTTCTTGGACTTGGGCACTGTGGGGGTTAACTTTCTGGATGGGAAAATGGCCATCAACTACAGATGAGATTTTGATTTTATAGGGTACAATGATGTAATTGGAAGCCGTATACATGCGGTTTTGATCATTAGGGGATAGTTATACAGGTTAAAACTTTAAATTAGGAGGGTAGTTGTAAGAAGTCTGAAACTCAGTGTTGTCTGTATCCCAAAGGATGAGTACTCAAATCTTGCCCATTGTCATTTAGGACCAATTTTCCATGGGAGAATTTCAAGATTTAGGACCCAGCCTTCAGTATTTATCCCTTTGCCCCAGGGCCCATTTTTATTAGGAAATAATGCCCTGGGAAAAGTTAAATGTTTGATCAATTTCCCCTCACTCCTTCCAAGCCACACTGCCCCTCCATTTTTGGGGGAGCTGTCTTATAGGACTATTATTTTCCATAACCCTTCAATAATTCCCACATAGCCCTGCACAAATATTTGTAAGAAAATATAGCCATATTTGAGAGTCAAAGCTGTTTCTGAGTCTTACCATACCAGATTAATACAAACCCAGGGTACACTTACAGCAATGCCAAATCTACAAAGCTTCTACGTGGTGCACCCAGCCCTGAACATTCTGTTAGGCCCTCCTGTCTTAATGTGGGGAATAGGAAGGGCTTCCAGGGGTGGGAGGAAGGAAGGCAATTGCACCTGAGAAGAGTAAGTGTGCAAACATGGTTCCTGTTGAACACGCTTGTCCTGGCAATAAAATTGGGACAAAAAGGAGACACAGGAGCAAATCAAAGTCCTCCATAGTCAGGAGTGGTGCCTAACTTGAACCCAGGATTCAAATGCTAGTTCTCTTCACACCTCCTCAGCTACCTTCCCAGTGGACCCTTGAAGGCATCAAAATAGACAGGTCTTTTTTCTCTTCACAAACAGATTAGACTTCCTATGAGAAGAAAATGGCTTGTTGCCACTTTATGAGCTCTCCTCCACACGATTGGTTTTAGGGTCTGTGAAGAGAGCTCTGCCACCTCTCAGGACTCAGGACTGTGGGAAGATAATCAGCTTACCCTGCACGGGTAGGAAGACTGAAAAATTCTAAAGGACTTTCATGCCACAGTAACATGGCCATTGCTCCTTCTAGTCAAAGATCCTGGATGCATATCACTTCCTAACACCTCACTGCAATGGACCTCAGCACACTGAGGCTTCAGGGTCTATGATGGTTCCTAGAGAAGCAGGGAGACTGACCACAGAGCACTGCTAAATGGCAGCAGGTAAGTGTGTTCCCTCCATCTAGTGGTCACAAGGGGCAATGGCGGGAATCTGTGCACCACGACCCAGGATCTTCCATATAAAAAAGACGTGATCCTCTAAACTTGTCCTTGCAATAGTGGTCACAGAGAAGAACATGATTTCCAGAACTTATTAAACAATGAATTGGTTTTGGCTTTCACCTCCGGAGAAGTGAAAGTCAAAACATTTACAGGGTTGACTAAGTTTAGCTGTGTTTGAACGTCTAAAAGGGAACACTGGAACAATATTTCTTGGACTCCTGAGCACTAAGAAATTATGACCCTAGCCCTTTGTATTTCAGAGTCTGTGCACCTTGGTTGTAACTGGCTAATACTGCATGTCTGTCTGCCAGGGATCAGTGAGTGAGGTTATCATAAAAAGTCCTTTTGCAAAGTGGTGAAAGAGATCCTGTTCTTGGAGGAGAGACCAAAACAAGGCATAAGCATTTAGCCCCAAGTGTGCACCTGAAGGGATCATGAAAATTAGGATTTCTGAGCCACCCTGAGTCAGATATTGCAGGTCTAGGGTATGGCCTGAGAATCTGCATTGCTATCAATTTCTCTGGTGAAACAGATGCTGGTTGGGGGCCCACTTTTGGGAACACATTCTGAACCCTAGTGTGACTTAGGCTGAACTGCTAAAGGACAGGAGCAAAGGACCTTTAAATGTTTATCAAAGAAAAGAAAATGAATTGCTAACAGCTAACCTATGGATAACACTTCCCAGTTCAAGGTCAACTGATAGCTAATACATCCAGGTTAGAAGGATCACAAGTTCCAACACAAGTAATTACCCCCTGAGGTTACCCTTTCCTGCCTTTGGGAACATCTACATGAAATAAAGGAGGTGGGTGTCTATCAAAAAGCAAAATATTCCCACACTCAGGAGTACCAACTCTGGGTCCCAGCTCCTCTCTTGAGGAGTCTACTATCTCTGTTATTTCTTTTAAATAAAACTTGTTTTCTATGCATGCCTTGGCTCACTCACGTGTCAATCTTCAATAGCAGGGGACCTGATTTCTCATATCAACAGAGGACAGATAGATTTGAAAGTTGAGAACCCCACTCTAATTAAGAGAATTATTCTTTAAAATGGGCGCATTGTGGGGGTCCCCACATGTTTTCTTTTCCAGGAAGCAATTTACCTGCAGCCCTGCCTGGCCAAACTGGATAGGCTATGGTACATTCCTCAGCAAATTACCTATATTCTAAATTTTAACCTTGTTTGCATTGGGAGAAGCATATGAAAGCAGAAGCAAGTCTCTAAGACTCTTGAAATATGTGCTCCAAATCGTGGCCAGAATTAGGTCATTCTCAAGGTTTGTATGGATTTAATTTCTTTTCTCCACATTTTTATTATTGCATTATAGTTGTACATAATTCTCAGAATTGTTCCATATTTGTACATGCACACAATCCAACATGATTATTTAACCAGTATAATCCCCCAGCACTTCCCCTCTTCCTCCTCACTTTGCCCCACCCCTTGGTTCCTTTCCTTTACTGATCTCCCTTTGATTTTTAGGAGATCCACTCCCAGGTTTGTTTTCCTTTTTTCCCCCTCTCTAGCTTCACTAGGAAGACATATAACCCTTCATCTTTTCAGTTTGACTTATTTCACTTAACATGGTTATCTCTAGTTCCATGCATTTTCCTGCAAATGACACAATTTTATTTTTCTTTATGGCTCAATAAAAATTGATTGTATATCTCTACCACATATTCTTCATCCATTTATCAATTGATGGACACCTAGACCAGTTCCATAGTTTAGCAATTGTGAATTGTGTCCCTATAAATATGGATAAGTATGTATCCCTGTAGTATGATGACTTTAGTTCTTCAAGATAAACACCAAAGAGTGGTATAGCTGGGTCATATGTTCATTCCATGCCTAGTCTTTTGAGGAGAAACCATAAGGATTTCCATAATAGTTATTCTAGTTTTCAGTCCCATTAAAGTGTAAGTGTTCCTTTTTCTCCATATCCTCTCCAGCATCTATTATTTTTCTTCATGAATGCCATTCTGACTGATGTGTGATGAAATATCAGTGTAGTTTTGATTTACATTTCTCTAATTACTAATGATTTTGAACATATTTCCATTTATATTTTTTGTCATTTGTATTTCTTCTTTTGAGAAGCATCTGTTTAATTCACTTGCCTATTGATTAATTAGGTAATTGGATTTTTGAAAGTTAATCTTCTGTTGTTCCTTGTTACCATTCTCTTTTCCCTTTATTACTACAAATGAAAGGGAATTGAGAAAAACAGTAGTACAGTAAGCACTCTTGTTTTCAAGTGAAAGAAAATCAACTCAAACT
Source organism: Sciurus vulgaris (assembly GCF_902686455.1). Taxonomy (NCBI): domain Eukaryota; kingdom Metazoa; phylum Chordata; class Mammalia; order Rodentia; family Sciuridae; genus Sciurus; species Sciurus vulgaris. Next base: position 432,746 of record NW_027632807.1, on the reverse strand, counting down.
AACATAGACAAGGTGGGGGCAGTGTTTTCTTTTTCAGGTGATAACCCTGAGTGTAGTTCTAAATGCAGGCACAGCTGGCTTCAGTAATGCCTTTTTTTTTCTTGTTTATTCACCTCTTAGTTTCCATCCTATTTTCTGGCCTCCTCCGTAACTACAAGATGGCAGTAAGCTTTTCATGCTCATCTCCTACCAGTCATTTGTTGGCCTCTGAAAGAGCCTGTGTGGACCAGTTCAAACCAACTTGGCAAGCTGTGTTTCCTTGTTCAGGGGGTTTCTATACTTTGATTTCTTAGACTTGGTCATCATCCCACTTCACCCAATATAGGGTGAAATGCAGAGGAAGGATCCCAAGAAAAACCAGGAGTTACTTCTGGAAAAAGAGAAAACAGATACTTGAGACAGATAAAAGTATTCTGGGAAGATACCCCTGCTGTTACCAGTGTGGCCAAACATTCAGTTCCAGTGAGGGATAAAAGGGGATTGGGATATCTAGATTCACATAGATTTTGAAAATCACACTGGGATAAAGTGGAGCTCTGCTCTCTGATGGAGATGTAGATCTAAAGAGTTATACCACAGTCCTTATTTATATATGTCTCATTATCAGGTTATGAGTATGAAACCATTATTCTCTGTATTCAGGAAAGTTACACAAACTAGGACATCTAAGTAGCTTTTTCACAGTTGCAATCCACAGTTGCAATGTTTAATGTTAGAAGTTTTGTGTATCTCTCAAGGAAATCCATTGCTAAAAGTCATTCTAAAGTGGGCAGCCACAGGAGACGTGGAGTTAGTGAAATATTGTGGTTGTCTAGCATAAAAAATTTTCTTCCCAGGAATTATAAGCCTGAAATCAAGATCAGAATTGATAGGTCTCTTACACAGAGCCTCCTCATGCAGGACATTGCCAAAGCAGCATTCCAGCATCTTGTGCCTTTATACAGAATTATTCTCAGGCACTAGGCATGCCACAACCATGAGGTCATCAGAAATCCCAATCTTAGTCACTGCTCTCTCATTCTCTGCCACCACTTTCCACACTCCCCTCTTACCTGCAGGAGAATAACTAACTACACCACAGAGCTGGGAGGTCTCTATGTCAGCTCATGGCACTCTCAAAGAATGCAGGTATCAGGACATCCCCACTTCAGAGATGAGGAGATCAGATCTCAGAATGTGTTAAACTTCCTTCCCAAGGCCACTGGTCTTGGAAGTGGTAGAACTAGAACATAAAAACAAATCCAGTCTCCAAAGTTGTGTTTTAAAACATTGTTGGTCTATCACCTAACTAATAGTCTCTCTGAGGTAAAAAAAAAAAAAAAAAAAATTATAATAGACCTTAAGAAAGAAAAGGGGAATCAGAAAGGATAAAGACTCCCTGATAGCACCTCACAGAGGCCCTGCATCAGTCAGTTTGAGGCTGAGTTTGGAAGACTTCCTGTCTGCTCACATTTTCTAGTTTTTTCCACATATATTTACTTCCACATTGCATTTGTAATTTTTGCACTTGAGTTATTTTTTGTTAACTTATTTTTATTAAGTTACCTTACCTCTTATACTTACAAAAATTATTTAAAATCTCAGTGGTTTATGGCAATTTTTAATAAAAATGAGTATCATTTGCCCCAAATAAAAATTGGCTTCAAATCCTATAGGACTACCAAATTAATTACCAGTCTTATGTGCACCATTCAAAATCATTCATCTCAGGCAGGGTCTTCAGACTCAGTTTGGCGAATTGGAGCTACTGGGTAACACCAGAACACAAAATGACCCCTGTGCTCTTCTGCCACAAGCAGTTATCCAGGCACTCATTCAATCTCCATTGCACTCTGAGAGTGGCCAGGAGGCTAGGAAGATATCCCACCCCAAATGTAGTGAAGCTCATACACTTCAAAACCGGATTCCTGGTTCTGGTAACTGCATCCTTAGTTTCCAACCACATATCCTTTTAAATGTGATATAATTCAGAGGTCATGGTTCCTTCCAGCACCTTCGTTGCTGACCATTGAGTCATGTCATAACTCCCAATTTAACTATTCTGAGATTATTGCTTGTTAAGTGATCTAGGAAGAAAAAAACAGGTTTGTACAGTGTCCCCAGGAAGTAGGGCAGTACTAGACTGAGCAGTCACATCTCTTCCCACTGTCCTCCCATCCATCTGCTTCTCAAATATCTGCCAGAGACCAAGCTCCACGGAAGAACAGAAGAGACATTGAAGGAAAAAATGACATTAGAGAGCATGCAGAAAAATTCCCTCAGTTTACAGAGAAGCAAGCCAGCCCTGAGGTCCTTTGTCTCCCCATCTTGCACAACCAGCTGGGGCACTGCTATACTGACTCAATGTCCCCAGAATCCTGGCACATGTTTACCATTTATTCAACTGAAAATATTTCCACCACAAATTACCTTGGGCTCCTAGATCCAAGGACACATTATTAACCCTTCAGTCTAGAATAATCTAGTCTCTGTAATATGAAAATTTAATCACAATGATATTCTCTCACCTTGGAGGTTAATCACATGATCTGCTCGACTCTAATGATCCTATAGAAATAGAATCACAGGCTTGGGTCACCTAAAAATAACTAAAAAGCCCACCTACCCCACCCTCCTCTTGAAGACTCCAAGACTTTCTATCCTATGAATGGGATAAGCTTTATGTAACCACTTAAACCAGATGCTGTACATGAACTAAATTTTACCTTCCTTAGAAAGCACTATGGAGTCATTGTGTCTTTCAGTAGTTAGGATGTGGCCTGTTCCCTTTTATCTCATAGTCAGCCAGTCAATGAAGATGGGGGGCTGTTTCCCACCATCCACGATTCAAAACAACTGCACCAGAAAGAGAGCTGAGTAGGGGCCAGTGACACAAACTCTCTAAGGTGGCAAAGATTTGGACCATTCAAGGGCCAAGCTTGTGCCAAGGAAACAGGATTCCAAGGAAGACTGGTCTTGTTGGAAAGGGATGAGAGACAACAGAATTTCTTCCCCAACCAAAATCCTCTACACTCACTCTGGTTTTACTATTTTGGGTAAGATCTTTAAATTTTACCATTTATTTTCTTATTAGCTAAAAACTAGAGGAAACTAAATATTCAAGAGGAGCTGAATATTCAATATGGCTGAATCAATTGTTACATTGTTCCACAACTCTTATACAGACTTGAGAATGATAGTTAAAAATATGGTGGTTTAAGTAACTCAGAAAATACTCAAATGTAAAAACATAGAAAATTGCATGTATGATGAGATTACTACTGTTCCATGTGATGATGTGGTTGTTGAGCAAAAGTCTCAAACATTCAACTATATTGATGCTGGTAAACCTGTGGGTGGTGTACAGAAATATAAAGATATGTGACCACATTAGACTCACTGTCCTCACTTAGAGCCTCAGAGCTACCTGGGACTCCCAACTGTCTCCTGCAAACCTACACAGCTGCCACTGGGAACTAATGTTAGGAAGCTCATCTAGGTGTACCTATCCTGTCCTGCCCCATGGAAGGTGCCATGCTAAGAATAATGGCACTGGATATTTTGGAATCCAAATCATATTGAGGGTTTTCCCCTAAATATTCAGAATTGAAACAAACATTCCCATGGGATTGAATGTGTCAATTTTGTCTGGGTATTGAGCACTGAGCCTGAACCATTCAGTGTGAATATTCACAAGTGAACCTTTTGCTTCTGACTGGTCCTTTACATTTTAAGGGAATTCAAGGTTGCTAGACTATGCTGCCAGCCACCGCTGCAGTTCTCTGAGTCTTTTTCTCTCTCTCTCCCTGTTGCCTGACCCTTCTCAGCAGGACCCCACAGGGAGTTCCTTCATCAACACTGTTGAAAGTCATATGTTAATATGTGGCTTGTTAACACTAGGATAAAACCAAAGCCCTGGTCCCCTTACTGTCATTACTTCTGGTTGAGGCTGATACTTGCACTGGCTAGAAAATCCTAGGAGACTGTGGGCCATGTCAAACATGCCCAAGAGTCTGTGCCAGCCTTCAACTCAGCACCTAGCCCAATGTGCCAAGAATGAATGGCAGCAAAATTAAACCTCAATTAGCCAAGCGTGTACTGACCTCAAGTTGTGACTCCCAGAGGGACATGGCACACCATGGTTTGGAGGACTTTGGGCATATTTGTTACCAGTCTAAGTTTGGTTTAGCAAGTGAAATGGTCTTTTGGAATATGGTCTTAGGAAAGTGGCCCATTCCTCATATCAAGACCTCAGGACCAGGACTGGCTCCCTTTGGCTTACACTTCACCGAGGAATTTAGGGTTCCTGGTCCCAACATGTTGCATTTTCTGTTGGACCTCTTGGCTCTATTCCCTCTTCTTACCCCACATCCATTTTTCTTATCATCCTGGTCAAGACAGCTGTGTACTGAGCATCCATGAAATCATGGGTATGTGCCTTAAACTTCCTACTCAATCTTTCAAGGTAAACATTTTTTCAATTTCAAAAATGGAGCAATGTGGCCTCTGACAGTCACATAATATCCTGACATGGCTTGATTCACTCACATAATGCCCTCTTTATAATCTCTTACACTCACATAATACCCTCACTATGGCTTCTTACACTGATATGCTACAATACACTGGCTTTTGACATAATATCCTTACTTGGCTTCTGAAACACTCACCATGGCCTATCACACATAGCATTTTCACTGACTTCTGAAAGTTAAATACTGCCCTCACTAGAGTCTCTCCCTCTCCCATATTATGCTCATTGTCACATCTGACATTCACATAATACCCTCGCTTGGCCTCTGACTCTCACAAAATACCCTCACTCTTATGTTGACATTCATACAATGCATCACTGTAATCTGACAGTCACATAATATCACTATGGCCCTTGCCATTGACAAAATATACTCACTATGGCATCTGATGCTCTCAAATATACTTAAAATATTCATGTATATTCATATATTTATTCAGAATAGGCCCTAAGATTGAAAATTTTGCCTAACTGTGGCCTCTGACACTTACAAAATATCTCCTCATTTACAAAATGTCTTTCACATATTACACTCATTTTCACATGAGTTACTTATATAATACACTCAGTGTGACATCGTACATTCATATAATACCATGCTGTGGTCTCTGACACAGAATGTCTTCAATCTGTCTCTGACACTTACATAATTCCTTTATTGTTACCACAGACATATTACATCCCCATTGTGACCTCAGACACTCACATAATACCAATATTTTGGTTTCCTACACACATATTATACTCAGTGAGGTCTTTCAATCTTACATAATACCTGAAGTGTGGCCCTTGACACTGATATAATATCCTCACTTGGTGACTGACAATGACATACCATTCCGAATACTCACATAGTACAATCACTTTGGCCTCTGACTCTCATAAAATTTGCTCACTGTTTTCTCTAACACTCACATATTACCATACTGGAACTTCTGATATAAAACCATCAAAGTGACCTACAAAACACAAAATACCCTAATTTGGCCTCTGACACTGATATAATATTCTCATTGTGAACTCTGATTCTCACATATTACACTCTGTGACCTCTGATAGATAATTACCTCAGTATGACCACACTCATATAGTACCCTCAGTGTTACCTCAGGCACTCAAATAATACCCTAAGTATAACCAATGTCACTGATAAAATACCCTAATATAACCTCTAATCCTCAAAAAATGCACTCACTGTGATTTCTCACCTCAGATACTAATATAAAACCTGCATGTGCTTTCTGACACATAATACCAAAAATGTGACCTATGACACTCAGAATATTCTCATTGGGGCTTCTGACACCCACCTAATACCTTCACTGTGCCTATTGTCCATCACATAATGCCTTCATTCTGCCCTCTGACAATTACAATTTATCCTCAATGTGGCAGTTTCACAATATTTTCACCAGAACTCTGACATTATATAATTTACTCACTGTGACTTGAACACTGTCATAATACCTTCATATGGCCTCTGGCATTCACATAATATCCTCACTTGTCCTCTGATACTGACATAATATCGTTACTCTTCTTGTGTCACTCACATAAAACCCTTACTGTGGACTGTGATCACACATACAAAAAAAAATTCTCACTATGACCTCGGACACTCACATATTACTGTCACATGGCCTCTGTCACCCACAAAATATCCTCACTGTGGTCTCTGACATACACACAGGATAGCCAATATAATCTCAGACATATAGTAGTCTCCTGTGACCACTGACACATAATACCCTCATTGTATTCTATGCCATTCGCATAATATCTTCACTTGGCTGTTGACACTCACACAATACCCTAATGTGTTCCCTGACATTCACATAACACCCTCATTCTGACCTCTGACACTAAGATAATACCAGCACAGTGACATGTGTCACTCATATTATTTCTTTAGTGTGACCTCAGTCACAAACCTGATACACTCAATGTGTTCTCTAATTGACATATCTTCACTGTGGCTTTTGGTGCTCATGTCATTATCTCAGAGTGACCTCAGACACAGACATAACACACTCACAGCACCCCTGATATATAATATCCTACCTGGGGCATCAAACACTGCAATGAAACCCTCACCGTGGATTCTGGAATTCACATAAATCCCTCATTCTGGTCTCTGACACTTACATAATAGCATAATAGTGGCCCTTGACACTCTTACAATAACTCACTGGGCTCTGAAACTACATAATATATTAACACGGCATCTTAAGCTAACATAATATACTCACTGTGACACTGAACACTCATTTACTATTCTCACTGTGTCCTTTGACACTGACATAATATCCCATTTTGTCCTCTTACATTCATTTAATAATATGAATATGACCTCGACCACTCAAATAATATTTTCACTTTGGCTTCTCCTCTGATACTCACATAATACCCTTACTATTGCCTGTGATGCACATTATATTCTCAATTGATCTCTGATGTTTATATGAAAACTTTCATGTGACCTCTGACATTCACACAATGTTCTCACTTGGTTTGTGACTCTAACAAAATACCCTCATCATAACCAGTTATAGTCATAAAATATCCACACTATGGCCCCTGATATTGAAAATATTTTCTCAATATATTCTCTGACACATAATATCCTCACATTTGCTGTGTCAGTCACATAAGACTCTGTATGACTTCTGATTCTCTTATATTACCCCCACTGTAAACTCTCACTCTCAAATAATACCCTTACTGTGACCTTTGACACTGATTTAATACCCTCAGTGTGGCCTAAGATTATATCCTAAGTGCGACCACTGACACTCACATTGACACACTCACTGTGGCCTATGTTGCTCACATAATACCCTCATTATGACTTATGACTCCTGCATTATAACCTCATTGTGACCTCTGATGCTGATATAATATCCTCACTGTGGTCTCAGACACTCACATAATAAATTCTTTGGGACCTCTGACACTTATAATACTCTCAGTGTGACCTCTAATACTCATAAAATTACCTCACTCTGATCTCTGATTCATATATAATATCCTTTCTTTGACTTCTGACTCTCACACAATTCCCTCAAAATGGCCTCTGACACTCACATAACACCTTCATTGTGATTTGTGACACTCAAATATTATCCTCAATTTTCCCTATCCCTTGCATATTTACTCACTGTGACCTCTGACACTCAGGTAGTAACCTCTGTTTGACCACTTATGCTCACCAAATACCCATTTGATGACCCCTGAAGTTCACATTATACAATAAACATGACCCCTTATGCTCACATAATACTCCCATAGTGACCTCTAACACTGAAAATATATCCTTCTTGTGACCTCTGTCAGTCAAAAACTACCTTCAGTGTGACTTCAGGTACAATCATGATACTTTTACAGTGGCCTTCAAAACTGACATAATAACCCTACTCTTTTCTCTGATACTCATATCTCCTCATAGTGGCTTCTGAAACTCACATAAAACCCTAAGGGTGACATAACAACCTCACTGTGACCACTGACACTGACATAATATAAGTATTTCTTCCTATGATACTCACTTTACCTCCCTGTAGCACGTGACACTCAAAGAATATCTTCACTGTGATTCTGATAGTCACAAAACATCCTGATTGACTTCTGACATTCAATAATATCCTCACTCTAACATCTCACACTCACAAAATAAGCTCATTGTCACCTGTGACATTCAAAAATATCCTCACTTCCCCTTTGACACTAACATCATACCCTCAATGTGACATTTGACACATTATACCTTTAATATGACCTCTGACACAAATGTCCTCCATTGGCCTCTATCACTGACATGATACCCTCATCTAACAACTCACACTCACAGATTACCTTCGTTGTGACCTCTAACCCTTACTAAATACACTCACTGTGGTCTACGACACTCATAAATTATACTCTCTGTGGTCTCTGACAGACAAATAATACCCTCCTTTGGCCTCTAACTCTGAAATAATATCCTTAATATGACCACTGTTACTCACATAATAAACTTAGTGTGGTCTCTCTCACACACATAATATCCTTACATGGCCTGAGTCACTCACATAATACCTTCAATGTATCCTCTGGCTCTCACATAATTCCTCTTCTGAGACCTGTGACATTCAAATAATATTCTCATTGTTCTGTTTTAGAACCTGACATGATACCTCTGTGGCCACTCATACTCACATTATGTCCTCACTGTGATTTTTGATTCTCACATTATTTGCTGAAGTAACTTGGACACTTTCATATATCTTCACTGGTCCCTCTGACACTCACATAATGTCCTCACTCTGACCTCTTTTAACCACAACATAACTTCACTGGGACTTCTGTTACTTATATAATTCCCTCAGTTTGGATTATGATATTCACAAAATATCCTCTCTGACCTCTGACACTAATGTAATATTCTCACTGTGACCACTGACACTCAAATAATAACCTCACTTGATCTCACTCATACTATGCAGTCAATTTGACCTCTGACACAGACATTATATCCTTAATTGGCCTCTGACACATAATATCATCAATGCTACCTCTGACACAAAATATGTGTACTGTGATCTCTGGCACTCACGTCATACCCTCACTCTACTCTCTGACACTCACATTAATCCCCAATCCTGGTCTCTGACAATCACATAATACACACATTTTGACCTCAGACACAGACTACTACCACTGTGGTCTGTGTCATTCACATAATATTGCATGGTGTACTTTGAAAGTCACATATATATTTTCACTGGCTCCTCTGACACACATAAAATATCCTCACTTTGACCTCTGACATTGATATAATACCCTCATTGTGATGTCTGAAACTGATATAATATCCTCTCTGTGAATTCTTGCACTCATAATGTGATCATTTTGGTCTCTGACACTAACATAGCATCTTCATTCTGACCTGTAATACCCACATGATACCCACAGATTGGTCTCCTATACTCACATATTACATTCAATGTGACTTTTAATGCATGTAATACCTTTTTGTGACCTGAGACACTAACATCATGCTTGCAGTGTAGCCTCTGACACTCATAATATCCATATTTGGTCTCTGGTATTCATATAATAAATTCAATCTGACTTCTGACACTCACATAATATTCTAAGTGTGACCTCTGTCACTCACTTAATATACTCACTTTTGCCCCTGATATTCACATAATATCCTCATTTGGCATCAGACACTCACAAAATATCATCACTATTACCTTGACACTCATATAATACCCTCAATGTGGCCTCTAATACTCTCCAAATAACTTTAATGTGGCCTTATACACTCACACAGTATAATTGTCACCCTGAAACTCACATAATATTCTCACTGTGGTCCAAGACAGTGACTTGGGACACTCATAATATCCTCAGACTGGCCCCTGATGTGACTAAATATCCTCACTCTGGCCACTGAAACCCACATAATTTCCATAGTTTTGTCCCTGTGATTGACAGTATATCCCAACTGTATCCTCTGACACTCAAAAAGTATCCTTTCTGGAACAGTTGCCCACATAATATTGTCATTTTGTTCTGACACTCATATAATACCATCACTGTGGCCTCTGACACTTACATAATATACACAATTAAACATCTGACACTTACTTAGTACCCTCACTCTGGCCGCTGATACTCAAAAACTACCATTGCAGTGGCCTCTGACATTCACATAATATCCTCAATGAGGCCTCTAATAAGATACCCTCACTGAGGCCAATAAGAATCACATAATTCCCTCACTGTAGCCTCTGACACTCACATAATATCATCACTCTTACCACTGACACATAATATTCTCAATGTGACCACTGTGACCACTGTCACTCATTGAGTATTTTCCCTGAGGCCTCTGATATTCAGTAAACACAGTCTGGCCTCTGACACTGATACAATGTCATCAGTGTGTCCTCAGATATTTATATAAAATCCTCACTGTGCCTTATGACACACAATATCCTCACTATTGTCTTTGACTCTCACATAATGTCTTGTGTCCTCTGACACTCATAAAATACACTCACTGTTGCCATGACAATCACATAATATCTTCCCTTGGTCTGACTCAAAAACTGTCCTGTTGTTACCTTGATACTTACATTAAACCCTGCTTGTGGCCTCTGACACTCACATATAAACCTCAATGCGGCCTCTGACTTTCACATAATATCTCCACTGTGACCTCTGAAACTCATATAATAATATGTGCCCTCTCACACTGACATAATAGCCTCACTTTGGACTCTCCCATTCACATAATATTCTCACTATGAATAATTACATACACATTATGTCCATACTGTAACCTCTGACACTTACATAATACTCTTCCTCTGGTATCAGACACATATAAAATATCCTCCATATGGCCTCTTAAACTCACAGTACACCCTCACTATAACATCTGACACTCAAATAAAGTCCTTATCTGGCCTCTGACATTCACATAATATCCTTAGTATGTCCTCAGTTTCTCACATAATATTCTTACTCTGACCACCTACCTTGACAAACTGTCCTCACTGTAGCCACTGAAATCCTGATAGTACCCTCACTGTGGCTTCTGACACATAATATCCTCACTCTGACAGCTCACATTCACATAATATCTTTAATCTGCCTACCAACACTCACATAATACCTTCACGATGCCTCTGACACTGATAATTACCTCACTATAGCCACTGACAGAGAATATCCTTATGTGGTCTATGACACTTACATATCCTCATTCTGGTCCCTTTTACATAATATTCTCCCTTGACCTCTAACACATAATAACTTCATTGCAGCCTAAAATACTCAAAAAGTATTTCCCCTGTGAACTCTCACATTCATATATAATCCTCACTTGACCACTTTTTTAAAAATACCATTTATTTTTTAAAGGTTAGCATGTAAATTACAGAAAAAATAAAAATACAAGAAAAGAATAAAGTTATTCATTTGCAAGCCGCTTACTTGGACATGCCTTCCAGGTCATAAGTATACATACACATCACATTTTATGTGATTGAGATCATTGTGAGTATCATGCTTTTCCACACATGAATATTCACCAAAACAAAATCTAATACCTACCTCATTTGACTACTTACATTCACATAATATCATAACTCTGACATGAGAAACTCACATAAATACCCTCACTCTGGCCTCTGACACTCATATAATGCTTACACTTGACTTCTGACACTAACATAATATCCTCACTGTGGAACATGACACATAATACACTCACTGTGACAGAAGACACTAATACCCTTAATGTAACCTCTGACACTCACATAATATCCTTAGTACGCACTGTGTCCTTTAGTATTAACATAATATTCATACATTAGTATTTATAACTAAAATTGTAGTTGTCCTTTGGCTTTAATGCCATCATATTATCAATCATTTTACATGCAAAATTAATAGTTTCCCAAAGTTCTTTCAAATTTATGTAATATGGAATATGTGACCTCTTAAACTCATATAAAAACTGTCCTTTGGTTCTGGGTTCATGGCTTACTGTTAAAGCACTTGCCTAGCACAAGTGAGGCACCGGGTTCAATCCTGAGCAATACATAAAAAATAAATAAATTAAATTTAAAAAGAATTGTTATTTTTTAAACCATCTCTTGTTCTTTCTATAGTGATATTATATTCATTTTATACCATTAAAACTGCTGTAATCACTAGCCTCTGGCTGTTCATGCTGGCATGCTTTCCACTCCGTAAAATCTAAACCTAACAGAATAGCTTCCTGGCTTTGTACCCTTAATATGAATGTGATTAATTTGTTGTGCCCTCTAAAACTAATAGTTGCCATGTGGTCTTTAATGCTAAAAAAATATTCTTACTATTATATTCTTACTATTCCATATTAAATAATATAGTAGATTCCCTGGGATCTTAAAGATAATTATAATATCCATAGTGACCATCTAAAACACATATAATAGCTCCCCTGCAGACTTCAATAATAATACAATATCCCCATTATGGCTGTTCTGTTGGGGTCTTAAGCCCCCTTGCTCTGCTCGACCAGCGGCAAGGGAAGGGGACACTCCCCAACAAGGTCAGACTGGGATAGGTAAGGCCGACTGACTGCCCTCTCCCAGCCCTCTATGCGGAGGACAATCAGACGCGTCAGGGAGACCCATCACAGCAGGAACTCATTTATTGAGGAAATCACACAGCTTTTATGTAGGGTGGGGGCTAGGTGGGAACCAATCAGCTTAAAGGTCAGCAAGGCATGGGGTGTTCACGCAGGCAAGAGTCCAATAAGACTATATGGCAAGCACCAGCTGATCACGTTCGCCGAACTATTGTTAACCAATCCCTGACGGTGGTCCAATTCATTGTCATTAACTATTGAAACTGCCTTTGAGGCCTTGATCTTGCTCACTCGCCAGGAAGTAAGGAGTCAGCCTGAGTTAGTTAACATATCCCCCTTTTCTGTTTTATATTAAGGGTGTGTCTGACTTAGGTTGCCCCTGGAAGGGTCTTACCCGTCATGGACCATCACCCTAGCAGTTTGGGCGTCCACTTTACTCGAAGGTGTGCCTGTGAAAGAAACATGAAAACATTTTGCCACTTAATCACACAAAAGGAAAGTTAAAAGCTCTCTCAGCCCTTCTTTGATTCATGTTTTAGATACTATGTTAAATTGTGTTAATTATAAAGTTTATATAGACTCAGGAAACAGTATATGTAAACTACTTAATGGTATTTAAGGAAAAGAAGCAAAGATCAACATCAGGATTAGAACACTTAAGATCTGTAAAGAGCCCTGCCTTACCTGAGATAAGGCTCTGCCTCCCACCTTACTGCATGTTAGAGTGACTCCAAAATAAGTCAGACTTCAGCTTATTCAAAGTTATAGTCAAAAGATTGGTTCTTGTTGTAAAAGTACTTTGATCTCAACTAGGGGATAAAATGTAGTTCTCAATCAAAATTCAAGATAGCTATTATACAAGCTGAATATATTTTTACTCTTGCTAATTTCATTTTGTAAAACTGTTACCTGTTATTGTTTTGCAGAAGTAGCTGCTCCAAGAACAAACAACCTAGGTAACTTGTGATAATCAGCCATCACCTATAGAATAGATAGTGGTAACTTCCAGTACTAATGCAGACTTCAGTTAGATAAAAGGGTAAATAACTGTAAAGTTATGGACATTAAAGTTAAAGCCCATTACTCTTAATTTATGACTGGTGAGACTGGCTTGCTGGATAATTAAGATCAAACTTAGAAATTGGAGTTAAATACAGAGGTCAAGAAAAGTCCATATTTGGGTCTTGCCCTCAACGTTAGCCTGAACCCAGGGAGTAAGAGAACTTCTCTAAGGAGCGTTGCAACTCTGGGTCACACAACCTCCTGATCAAGGAGATTGTTGAGACTAGAGGATGAAAAATTATCCAGTGCATCTGCTGCACAAGAGGGTCATGGAAAAGGGGAAACATCCCTTGATGTTTCTAAAGGAAGGCACCTCATCGAGACCCTGCCTAATCAAAGTCACTGGTGGAGCTAAGGAGCCGCTCTTAAGTTCTGTACTAGTGACCCCTGTGGGAACTCAGCTGACTCTTTAACAAGACAGGAACCAGGTCAATTTGACCAGCTTGATCTTAGATACCCAGCAAAACAGTTAAAACCAAAATATAGCCATTCTTGAGCATTTAAAGGAAATAAATAATAATTAAATGTAACTTAAGATGTACACTTGTATTAGCCCACTAGAATAAAGGCTGGAAGCTACAAATGAGAGAAAGATTTTTCAGCAAATGTGCCTGATAACTATCAAGAGAAACTGCCAGAGTCAGAAGTTTTTAATCAGTTTAAGACCTTCCTAAGCTACACAGGTAGACTTAATCTATGTTTGCTAGTATGATTATCTATTCCTAAGTAACAGAAGTATAGAGATCTCTAGTAAACACAGGTTATACCAATAAGGGGATATTTTACAAAATCAGATGACATTAAGTAGCTTAACTATATTTTCTGGGGACATCTATGACAATGTTAAAGTCCCCAAATAAAGGCCTTGTTCTCTCCAGCCTTTGCTAGGCCTAGTTATGGGAACAATTTCTCAGTTCTTCCACCTCCTGGTGAGAGATTAACTTCTGTCATTTTCATGATACTCAGTGGCATGTTTCAGATGCTGCAACATTTACTTTGTGCTAATCTCATTTCAGTACTCATGTCTTTTTGTTCTTCTATCATAGAAGCAGCCGCCCCCAGATGACTTTACAAACTGCTCTTCCCCAACCAGGCTTCTTCCTGGGACCCTTTGATTGACCCGATTTTTAGAAAAGGAACTCCAAGCTGATTGCCCTACGCCACCCACTTCCAGCTCGAAGAAGCTAGAGCGGTCATCGACCTCCTTCCCCAGCAGCATGGAGTTCCTGAGATTAGAGGGGGGAATGAAGCCAGAATTGGGAACAGGTAGTTAGTGTAGAAATAGGGGATCAGGTCAAATCGAGGAAATGGCCATAAAATCATCTGCCTCTGGAAGTTGGAGACTGCCCCTGGAAGAATGGAATGTCAAGGATCTCCGGAGCCCATTGATTACCAAATTTACCTGCCTTTATCAAGGACTGTTTATCAAGAACTGCAAACAAGGGGCTGCTAATTGGTGGCCCACCCCCTCGGCTCTTACCTGCCTGAAATCGCCTAGTCACCTTCATCAGGAAAAGAATAAGTGCTGTACAGGTACTAATGCTCAGGCAACAATACCAGTCCCTCCGCCAAGGAAACAGCTTTGGAGAAGATTATATAGAGACAGAAGTTCCATGATTAGAACTTACCAGAAAAGAAAATGGGGAAATGAAAGAATGGACATTTTTTTAAGCTGTCTGTTTTATCTCAACTCCCTAAGGTTTCCCTCCCAGTAATGGGAACAAAGCCCTTAAAGCTGTTCCAGGAAACAGCCCCAAACAGAGAGTAAAAGAGTAAATTGAGCCTGATAGCCAGATAGTGCTCAAACAGTAGGATTACCAGAAACTATTGACCAGAATCTACACCCTGTTGTAAAACATTGTGAAACATTTTGTCAGCAAACCCAGACCCCCTTTGAAATTTCCCGGCAGCTTTGTCCCCCTTTTCCCTTTCATGTGCGATCCCTCCCGATGTGTGGTTTCTGCCTTTATAAACCTACAAGATTTTCTGCTAGGGACTCGACTCCTCGAGTTGGGTCCCAGCGCGCTGGAATAAACACCTCTTGCGGTTTGCATCAAGTGATGCCTCCTGAGGTTGATTGGGGTTGCCGTCCATCCATGGGACAGAGTTGGGGTTTCCTTTTTGGGGGGCCTTACACCTGTCTTAGGTTGTCGACGGCAGAGCAACATCCTTACCCGTCATTGGACAATGAGTCTCTAGCACTCATTTCCTGTCTTAGGTCGGTATGAACTTCCCATGAATCTTACCCATCATGGCTACCACCTTAGCACTTCAGGCAGGACCCTCAGGAGGAGCAGGGCTTAAGGGACAGACACTTAGACCCCAGTGTCCTGATACGAGTGATCCATGATCCCATAGGGCTCCCAATCATCATTATGAAGGGTGGCATAAAGCTGTCGGACCACCATGAGCTGCACAGACTTAGCCTAGCTCTTCAGGAGATGGATAAGCTTATTGATTATGCAAGGCCCAAAGGTGAACACAAGGATAATGGTGATTAGCAGTCCCATAAGAGGGAGGAGGTAGGGGAGCCACCCGTGTAACCTAGTCCAGAGGAAATTAGAGTGGAGCTCGCTCCTACGATGTTCCAGATCTTCTTGTAGGTTTTTGATTTTATCTTGTACAATGCCAGAGCAGTTGATTGGCGTAGAAACAGCACTTCTCACCAAGGAACAGGCAAAACCTTCCTTCCTTCACCGTTAGCAGATCCAAACCACGACGATCTTGCAGGACAACAGTGGCCAAGGAATCAAGTTGAGCCTGTAGATCTAAGATGGTAGACCTGCAAAGTGCAATGTTAGGAGCTCTGTGTAGCTCTCAAAGAAGTCCACTGTCCAAAGTCATGAGGTCAGAGACCCCAATCTCAATCACTGCTGTCCCATTTTTGCTACTGTGTATTACACTCTTTCTTAAATGTCATTTTAAGAAGTTTACATATATTGACTCCTGAGTCTATATGAACATTAGTTAACACAATTTAGCATTGTATCTAAACATGAACTAAAGAAATGCTGAGAGCTTTTAACTTTCCTTTTGTATGACGAAGTGTCTAAATGCTTTTATGTTTAACCTTTAAACAAATCAGGATCTCAGTAACCTCCAGAAATACATTTAACAAATTTTACATATGCCCTATTGATGATAGGTCCTATAATAGAACATTAAATGATAGAAATAAATCCCCAATAAAATTTACTCTTTTCAAGTTTAAAATTACTATTACAGATAAGTTTAGTTTGGAGAATAGCAGCTTGATAAATTTCCTGCTTTAAAAACTTGTATACCTGGAAAATATGAACACATTTAATATATAAAGAGTGACCATTTCACAATTACCTTGACATTTTTATCTTACCAAATTTAGTTTTTTAAAGAAAAATTTAGACTCTGTAACATAGTACAATACTCTTAACAGTTGTTTAACTATAATTGTATACCCAAATTTTTAAGACTAATTGTTCTAAAGAATAAAACTTAATAGACACAAAGTTAAGAATTCTAAGAAATCCTTGTCATTTTCAGAACATTAGTATTTCACCTGAGGAAAAAACCTTAAATAGCTTTAACTGTGTCATATACATACAACCAACTTAGTTACATGCAAACTTATTGAAACTTGCCCTTTACAGACTTTCTTAGCACTTATTTAGACCCTCATGTATTTTATCACATAAGCACTTTCTTACCCAGAAACATTTTGTTTTTCACTGAATATATTTCCATATCTAGAACCTTTCTTTTTTTTTTCTGTTGATCCCCTTTTGTTCACATTCTGAAACAACTCTTATGAAATTTGAAACACAGTTGAAACCTTTAGAACCCTTTGTATATAGAATTATACTGGTTAGGACATAACTCTTAGTAACCCTGTTTTTAGTTTAGTGATGATACAAAACAATTTTCTCTATAAACACATTTGAGTAATCCCATGCATGTCAACTCTAATTCACTTATTTTGTAAAAACCAAGATATCAGACAAGTGTCCTGAACAGTATTTGCCAGCTTTTTCTTGTTGGAAGAAAGTCCTAGAAAAATTGATGTTAGACGTTTTATAAACATCAACATTTTTAGTTTGACCACCTAGAGACTTGCGAGTTATTTTTAAGACATTTTACTTCTATTAGTTTACCCAATTTAAATTGAACCTTTTTAAATCACGTGAATTAAAAGTATTTGGATCCATTTTTAAATTTTAATTTTAGGAGTGTTCAGTTTTGATACAGAAAAAACATTACACCAGACAGCACGACATACACATAACACAACATCAAAGGCCTTGTAACTTATAGGTGACTCTCCATTGCAATGTAACAGATGTTCAAAAACTCTAGTTGAATAAAAAAAGAACTGATCAAAAAGTCATGAGCTCAAAAAAAATGTAGAATTCAGAAAAAACAAGAGTCCTGGAAAAATGATACGGCCGTTAATTACTTTACTAAAGCACCATAACATTTACTTTTGCTGAAGTTCAGGTAAGACTCTTTTTGCTCTTTTTTTTTTTTTTTTTCCTTTGGGTTTGAGACCGGTCTTCTACTGAGCCTTCAGGCTTTCTCTATTTACATTTCAATGTAAACCTTGACTGAGATCTGGATCTGAAAGGGGCTAAAATGCTCCAGCAGAAACTTGATGCCTAGGGCATTTTAACCCTTATTCCTGATTAGTAATCAATTCAGGTTTGGACGCAGAAAACTGTGAAACAATTATCTCCCAATATTTAAAGGCTGATTTTTTGAGAAATTTAAAATATTTAATGTAAGCATTGCTGTCCTTAATTGATCATGGGGGTTATTTTCCCCTTTTTGTTTTATTAGTTGATTTTTTTAAAGTTTTATTATGTCTTTCAATTATAGCTTGTCCTTTTGGATTATATGGGGTTCCTGTAGTGTGTTTAATATGCTGTAAAGATAGAAAGAGCCCGCACCTGTGTAAACAAAAGCCTCTTCCCTAATTGCGCTCAAACCCCTCATAAAAGCTGCAAAGAATCTTCACCTCTTATCCGTAAAGGCCAGGCAGCTGACCTTGCCGGTGCCAAGGCAAACTTAAGAGATAATGATAACACTCCTCTCGGAGACTCAGAACTTAAAATAACATCATATATATAATTTTATGTCAGCCAATTAAAAAGAACACTGTAAAACTTTTCACCTTTCATTATAAATAGGCCTGTTGAACAAAGGCTCGGGGCCTCTTAGCATCACTGGGTTACCGTGTGCGCAGAGGACCAGGCTCGAGCTTGCCAATAAATGACTCTTTGTTGCTTGCATTGATCGTGGTCTTTGGTGGTCTTTGTGGGGTCTCGAGCCGCTGGGCATAACATATGGTGGCTCGCCCGGGATACCCCAAGCCCACCTAGACACCTGATCATAGAGTCATAAGTGACATCATTGGCCAGTGAGTAAGGCATTGCCGTATTTCTGTCTGGATTGCCTGCAGGTTCTGGTTCTGGGCTGGCAAAGTCCTGGCGGACGCGCTATAGGACCCCAGCAGGATCTCGGGAGACATCCCCTCGACCCATCTGGGCAGCCTGTGTGCTGCATCTGGGCAACCTTTGTGTTGCGTCTGGACTTTTGTTTTTGTCGACAAAATACCAACTAGCCAACTGTAATCTAGCGCGCAATATATATATGTCTGTCTGTTTGTGCATTTGTGTATTGTCCTGTATGGTCTTTACTCTTGCCTCCTATTAAAATTCTTCGGTGTGTTAGTCCACTACTGTTCTGTTTCTCATTCTTAAACTTCTCATCTCCAATCTGGAGGAAGACAAGTCTATAAATCTCCGGACGGAAAGGAGAAATACTAACCAATGGTCAAATTCACTTCATCCTTTTGGAATTATACAGGAAACAGGATTTCGCCCGGATAGACAACCAGCGGAGGCTCTCTGCTGTAATGACATCTCCAACCCACGCCAGCATCATCTGATCCAATTTCTTTTTTATCTAACCTTTACATTTCTCCTCCTCTCCATAGTGGGATATCTAGTTGCTGTAGAAATGGGCCAAACTCAGAGTACCCCTTTGGCCATAGTAGTCAGCCACTTTGGGGAGGCTCAAGCCAGAGCACGCAATTTGTTAGCTGAGATCAATAAAAAAAAATTTGTAACCCTTTGAAGGTCGGAATGGCCCACCTTCCAAGTGGGATGGCCCCCAGAGGGAACCTTCAACCTTCCAACCATCCGAAAAGTCAAAGAGAAAGTCTTCCAATCAGGGAAAATTGGCTACCCAGATCAAATTCCATATATTCTGACCTGGGAAAGCTTAGTAGACAGTGACCCTCCAACCTGGCTTTCTCCCTTCCTACTGCCACTGCCCTCCCCCACAACTGAAATGCTTGCCCTAAAGAAGTTAGGCTCCTCAGAAAAGCCCACAGCTCCTCACCCCATTCTCCCAGAGGAAGATTCAGACCACCTTTTCTCTAACCCCTCTCCGTATATGCAAGCCCCTATTCCTCCTCAGGACCCAGGACAGGAGGCTGCAGAAGAAAGAGAAGCTGCTGCAGCCGGAAATGAAGAAGAAAGAACTGGCTTGGGAGGGCCAGCAAGGAGAACACGAGGCCGAGTTCAGCGGGCAGCCTACCCCTCCCAACCAGAAGCTCCAGATTCTATGATCGCTCTGCCGCTCCGAGAAACTGGGCCGCCAGACAACACTGGCAATACCCGGCTTCAATATTGGCCCTTCTCTACGAGCGATTTATATAATTGGAAGAATCAAAATGCTAAGTTTTCTGACAATCCTAAAGACTTAATTTCCCTTTTAGATAGTGTCATGTTTACTCATCAGCCTACTTGGGATGACTGTCAGCAGCTACTCCGGATCCTGTTTATGAGGAGCGTGAAAGAATCCAGATGGAAGCTAGAAAGTTGGTCCCAGGGGACGACGGACAGCCCACTGTAAACCCTGACATAATTAATGCTTCTTTCCCCTTGTCCAGGCCGCCACAAGATGAATGGGACTACAATACGGCTGAAGGTAGGGAGAGACTCCGGGTTTATCGCCAGACTCTAATGGGGGGTCTCCGGGCTGCAGCTCGTAAGCCCACCAATTTGGCCAAGGTATACTCAGTAATGCAAGAAAGGCAGGAATCACCCTCAGCTTATTTAGAAAGATTAATGGAAGCATTTAGACAGTACACTCCTATGGATCCAGAGTCACCCGAGAATCAGGCAGCAGTAGTAATGAGTTTTGTTAACCAGGCAGCACCGGATATAAGGCGTAAGTTACAGAGAATAGAGGATTTAGAAGAGAGAAGTATTCAAGACTTAATGAGAATAGCCCAGTGGGTATTCAACAACAGAGATGCACCAGAAGAAAAACAGCTTAGGGCTACTAGGGAAATGACTAAAGCATTAGCAGTAGCAGTGCAGGGTGGGAGGACAGAGAAAGAAAGAAACAGACTCCCGAGCAATCGGCCACCACCTGGGGACTCCAGGGCATATGAGCTGGGTCAGAATCAGTGCGCCTACTGTAAGGAGGAAGGTCATTGGGCTAGAGAATGCCCTAAAAAAGAAACCACAGATCTAGAGATGATAGAGGAACGACTAGGAGATCATTGGTCCTGATCACCCGAGATGAAATGAAATGCACGATTAGGGGCGACGGGGTTCGAAACCCCTCCCCGAACCCAGGGTAACTCTGAAGGTGGAGGGGACTCCAGTGCAGTTTTTGGTGGATACAGGAGCTCAATATTCAGCTTTGACTGACCCTCAAGGAAAGATTTCAACAAGCGCCTCGTGGGTACAAGGGGCTACGGGGATTAAAAAGTGCCCCTGGACGACCAAAAGAACAGTAGACTTGGGAACGGGAAAAGTGTCCCACTCATTCTTAGTCATACCCGACAGCCCCTATCCCTTGCTGAGAAGAGATTTATTAACCAAAATCGGGGCCCAAATTCATTTTCATCCTGAAGGCACCCAGGTAACAGATGGACAAGAAAAGTTGTTACCTATGCTAACTCTTACTTTGGAGGATGAGTATCGGCTACACCAGCAGCCGCAATCCCCTGATAAAAACATTAAAGACTGGGTACAGTAGTTCCCAGACGCTTGGGCAGAGACTGGAGGAATTGGGCTCGCTAAACATCGGCCTGCCCTCTATATAGAGACAAAACCAGGAGCTAACCCCGTTAGGGTTAAACAATACCCCATGACCAGGGAGGCATGGACAGGAATAACCCCCCACATCAGGTGACTGCTGAACCAAGGGATACTACGACCTTGCCTGTCAGCATGGGACACCCCCCTGCTTCCAATACGGAAGCCCAACTCAAACGAGTACCGCCCAGTACAGGACCTAAGAGAGGTAAACAAAAGGGTGGCGGACATACACCCTACTGTGCCTAATCCGTATACACTTCTGAGTGCGCTTCCTCCTTACAAACAATGGTATACGGTGCTGGATTTAAAAGATGCCTTTTTCAGCTTGTCTCTAGCTCCAAAAAGCCAAGAGCTATTTGCCTTTGAATGGACGGACATTGATATGGGCATCAATGGACAACTCACCTGGACAAGATTGCCGCAGGGATTCAAAAATTCTCCCACCTTGTTTGATGAAGCTCTACATGAGGACTTGGGTGAGTTTAGGAAAAATCATCCCAACCTAACCTTGTTACAATATGTAGATGATCTCCTTGTAGCCGCTGAAAACTGGGATGAATGCATCCGAGGAACAGAAAATTTACTCCAGACACTGGGCAACCTGGGATATCGGGCATCAGCAAAGAAGGCCCAAATCTGCAGACCTGAGGTAACGTACTTGGGCTATCTCTTAAAGGGAGGAAAACTATGGTTAACTCAAGCCCGAAAAGAAACTGTTCTAAGAATCCCAAAGCCTCAGTCCCCACGTCAAGTAAGGGAATTCCTTGGGTCAGCTGGCTTCTGTCGACTATGGATTCCAGGGTTTGCAGAATTAGCCAAACCACTGTACGAGGCCACAAAAGACAAGCAGCCCTTTAATTGGACAATAGAGGCAGATAAAGCATTTCAACAAATCAAGGATGCCCTCTTGTCAGCCCCGGCCCTGGGACTCCCCGATGTTATTAAACCGTTCTTTCTCTATATAGATGAAAGTAAAGGGATAGCAAAAGGAGTCTTGACTCAATACCTAGGCCCCTGGAGGAGACCAGTAGCATACCTGTCAAAAAAACTGGACCCGGTGGCTGCAGGCTGGCCCCCATGCCTACGTATGATTGCTGCCACAGCCCTAATGGTAAAAGATGCTGATAAATTGACTATGGGACAAGAATTACATGTGATTACTCCACATGCTATTGAGGGAATCCTGAGACAACCACCAGATCGATGGCTCAGTAATGCTCGGCTCACACATTATCAGAGCCTATTGCTTAACCCTCCCAGGATTATTTTTCAGGCACCCTCAGCTCTCAATCCTGCTACGCTGCTGCCTGACCCTGACCTGGACACACCCGTACATGACTGCTCAGAAGTCCTAGCCCAGGTTCATGGGCTTAGAGAAGACCTGCAAGATCATCCGCTGCTTGATGCAGATGCAGTGTGGTTCACGGATGGGAGCAGCTTTTTACATCAGGGTCAAAGGTATGCGGGCGCAGCAGTAGTAACTGAGACAGAGGTGATCTGGGCTGAGCCCCTACCAATAGGCACCTCTGCCCAGAAGGCAGAATTAATAGCTATGACTAAGGCTCTGATGATGGGAGAAGGCAAAAAATTGACCGTATACACGGACAGCCGTTATGCCTTTGCAACTGCCCATATTCATGGGGCTATTTACAGAGAAAGGGGAATGCTAACAGCAGAAGGGAAATCTATTAAAAACAAGGAAGAAATTGTGTCCCTGATAGACGCCCTTTGGTTACCCAAGAAATTGGCTATCGTACACTGCCCTGGGCATCAAAAACCAACTGATCCAGTATCTAGGGGCAATTGTTTAGCAGATAAGATGGCACGAGAGATAGCCCTTCAGAGAGACTTGATTATGGTTGCTCAACTCCCAGACTCTGGCCCACGAACCCTTCCAAAAGACCCAACCTACACAGAAGAGGACTTATCATGGATTCACCAGCAGCCAAAAGCCCAATGCTTAGACGGATGGTGGAAAGACTCTGAAAGCCGGATAATACTTCCAGAACTGTTGGGACAGAAAGTGTTGTGCAGGCTCCACCAGATCACCCACCTGGGGACAAGAAAATTACAGGACTTGATGCAGCAAGCAGGAATTAGAATTAAAGGTGTGCAGAATAAGATAGAACAGATTGTCAAAAGTTGCAGGGTTTGTAAGTTAACAAATGCAGGATATAGTAAGTGGGAATCAGGAAATAGATTAAGGGGAGATAGGCCGGGGGCATATTGGGAAGTTGATTTCACTGAAGTAAAACCTGGAAAATATGGGTATAAATATCTATTAGTCTTTGTAGATACTTTTTCAGGATGGGTCGAAGCCTTTCCCACCAAGCGAGAAACAGCGCAAATAGTGGCTAAAAAGATTTTAGAAGACCTCCTGCCAAGGTATGGATTTCCTGTAATGATAGGGTCGGACAATGGGCCAGTGTTTACTTCCCAGGTAAGTCAGGGGCTGGCTACAGTACTTGGGGCAAATTGGAAACTACATTGTGCTTATGGACCCCAAAGCTCAGGACAGGTAGAGAGAATGAACAGAACTTTAAAAGAGACCTTAACTAAATTAACCATGGAGACTGGCGGTAACTGGGTAGCTCTCCTTCCCTATGCCCTATATCGGGTGTGTAATTCTCCCTACAAGATGGGACTCACCCCTTATGAAATCATGTTTGGGACCCCACCTCCAATACTCCCTGATCTGACTGAGTGGCTCCTAAAAGAAGAAAATGTAGATGATTTTGAACTTTTATTTTCCCTCCAGGCCCTGCAGAGGGCCCACAGAGAAGTTTGGCCAAAGTTCAGAGGCCTGTACGAGTCAGGCCCGCCTCCTGTTCCTCACAACTTCCACCCGGGGGACTGGGTCCTAGTGAAACGACACCGACAGAGTAACCTGGAGCCTCGGTGGAAGGGCCCCTACATGGTCATTCTGACTACACCCACCTCTCTCAAAGTCGACGGCGTCACCTCCTGGATTCATCACACCCACGTTAAGCCGACTGAACCCATTGCTGACATTGTTCTTCCTGCCCTAGATGACTCAACGTGGAGAGTGGACAGGTCCAAAAATAACCCACTAAAGATCAAGCTTTGCTGCCACCGACTGTGATTATGTTCTTACTTTTGCTTTGTTATTTTGCCCTGGCCACAACCACGGCTGTGGCTCCAGTTTTTGGAGCCACCAACCTCAGCCCACATCAGTCTTATGAAATCACCTGGGAAGTAACCAACCCGGCGGCAAGAGTTCCCAGCCTGACTGTGACTGAATTCCACCCTTTATGGACATGGTGGCCTGACCTGCAAGTAGACCTTTGCACTTTAGCAAATGGGGCTTTTTCTGTGGGAACAGGCACTATTAGCGTTAATGAAGAATTACACCTAAGTAAACGGGCCCTTTCAGATACAGTAAGTGGGAGAACAAGGAGATTTAACTGTGTTTATACTCGGGGGAGGGAGGAACTCCAGCATCTCCCCTTCTATGTGTGTCCTGGTTATTCTCACCAGAAAGAATGTGGAGGGGAAGAATTGTATTTCTGTGCTAAATGGGGATGTGAAACCACAGGGCAGGCTTATTGGATAAAAGCCTCTCGTGATTTAATTGAAGTCAAGCGAGGTGAAAAAGCCTCATGTAGCAGTAATTGTAACCCCCTGTTAATCACCTTCACTGATAAGGGGAGGCGGGACAAACAATGGACAAGAACCCGGTCATGGGGGTTACGCCTCTATGCTGAGGGACCTGATTTAGGGGTTGTGTTCACTGTTCGGATGATTATAAAGCCATTCACCCAGTCATTAGGGCATAACCAAATTTTACGCCCCCCAGCCCGAAGAATTCCGGTCATCCCCCCTACCCGAGGTCCAAAAATTATTAAATCAGTTACCTCACGACCAACCACCCGCTCCTTAAGTGCCCCCTACTTAAGGATCACACAACCCCACAAACAGTTGATTGTAAATCCAATTCAAACAGAAGTTCATCCCCTTCTGAGTCTTTTGTCTTGGTCCTTCATGGTGCTCAATGCCACCCACCCTAATATGACCCGGTCCTGCTGGCTCTGCTATGACACTGTTCCCCCGTATTATGAGGGAGTAGCAGTACAAGCACATGTTACTATCTCCACCAGCCTCCAGGACTGTCGTTGGTGATCCAAACAGTCCCTAACCCTAGAGCAAGTGTCCGGGCAAGGGCTTTGTTTAGGAAAAGTGCCCCATGCCAGCCGATCCCTCTGTCACTCGACTTGGGGAATCCAACCTCAGGCAGAAAACTCTTTTATAATACCCCACAATGATACCTGGTGGGCTTGCTCCTCTGGACTCACCCCCTGTGTCCACTGGAGTGTGTTAAAATGGTCAAAGGATTACTGTGTTCTAGTCAGATTGGTTCCGCGGCAAATTTACCATGAGCACCAGAGTTTTATGACTATGATTGAACAAGGATGGGGCACGAAACAGAACCCCATTCGACAAAAACGGGAGCCTATTACTTCTCTCTCAGTCTGCTGCTCGGAGCTAGCCTGGGAGGATTAGGAACTGGAGTAGCATCCTTAGTCACTCAGAGCCAACACTATTCTAATCTAAGAGCAGCAATAGATGCGGACATAGAGCGTTTAGAAGATTCAATCTCTCATTTAGAGCAATCTTTAACTTCCCTAGCCGAAGTGGTCTTACAGAATAGAAGAGGTTTAGACTTAATATTTTTACAACAAGGAGGCTTATGTGTTGCCCTAGGGGAAGAATGTTGTTTTTATATAGATCACTCTGGGACAATCAAGGATAATACGGCAAAAGTCAGAGAAGGACTCACAAACAGAAAGAAAGAACGAGAAGCTCGTCAGAACTGGTTTGAATCTTGGTTCAATTTTTCCCCTTGGTTAACTACTCTAGTGTCTGCTATAGTGGGACCCCTAATATTGTTGCTACTAGCTGTAACTATAGGACCTTGTATAATCAATAGGTTAATTGCTTTTGTTAAACATAGAATAAATACGGTACAACTAATGGTGCTGAGGGCCCAATATCAGCCCGGGAAGCAGTAAGGGTTAAAACTAGAGAGACCCAAGATTGGCTCTCTAAATGTTCTTGGAAAGGGGGTAATGTAAAGATAGAAAGAGCCCGCACCTGTGTAAACAAAAGCCTCTTCCCTAATTGCCCTCAAACCCCTCATAAAAGCTGCAAAGAATCTTCACCTCTTATCCGTAAAGGCCAGGCAGCTGACCTTGCCGGTGCCAAGGCAAACTTAAAAGATAATGATAACACTCCTCTCGGAGACTCAGAACTTAAAATAACATCATATATATAATTTTATGTCAGCCAATTAAAAAGAACACTGTAAAACTTTTCGCCTTTCATTATAAATAGGCCTGTTGAACAAAGGCTCGGGGCCTCTTAGCATCACTGGGTTACCGTGTGAGCAGAGGACCAGGCTCGAGCTTGCCAATAAATGACTCTTTGTTGCTTGCATTGATCGTGGTCTCTGGTGGTCTTTGTGGGGTCCCGAGCCGCTGGGCATAACAACTGTATAGTGCATGCCTCTCTTTGTTTTGAAAACAGAGCTTGGTGGTCCTTTACATTCCTCTAAACCAGCCTGTTTTATAATTAATAAACACTAATTTAACTTCCCACATCTTTAACATCAACCTATATTTTTATATGTAAAGAGGTGTTGAGATACAATTTAACTGGTGTTGAAGCCAGAATTAGGGACAGGCAGTTAGTTTAGAAATAGGGAATGGGGTCAAATCAAGGAAATTGAGGCCATGAAAGCCATCTGCCTCTGGAAGTTGGAGACTGCCCCTAGGAGAATGGAATGTTAAGGATCTCTGGAGCTCATTGATTACCAAATTTACCTGCCCTCGTGAAGGACTGCAAGCAAAGAATTGCTAATTAATGATCCCTGGGCCCTTGCCTTGCTGAATTACTTTGGCCCTCCCCCTGCCCCATCTGCTTCTCACTTTTTACATCTTACCTGCAAAACCAGGCCTAGTCACATAGGCAGGAAGGAGAGATAATGGGGGAGAGAACTGGAGAAAAAAGAGACCTTAACCTATAAAAGTTTCAGGGTGTGCTCACTTCTTGGGAATTTAGAACATCAGCCATGGCCCCTTTCTCCCTCCTGGGAGAAGTCTATATTACTACCACTTTTAAATAAAACCTGCTTAATATGCTTGCCTTGGCATGCTTCTCTAGTGTTCAAACTTCAACAATAGAGGGAGCAGAACTCCTCACCAGTAAATGGCTGTATCAGTGTTTGCCCTTGAGGTAAACTGAATCAGGATTACCTGGATTCTGGAATGGGAGCCCCAAGATAATACAGTTATATGAGAATGTTCCCTTTGTGTTGTGCTATGTAATACACAGGAGTGGATTTTATATACATATATTACATTTTAAAGATAGAAAGAGCCCGCACCTGTGTAAACAAAAGCCTCTTCCCTAACTGCCCTCAGCCCCTCATAAAAAACCTCGGCCTGTGTAAGTATGAAGCTCTTCCCTAATCGCCCTCAAACCCCTCATAAAAGCTGCAAAGAATCTTCACCTCTTATCCATAAAGGCCAGGCAGCTGACCTTGCCGGTGCAAAAGCAAACTTAAAAGATAATGATAACATTCCTCTCGGATACTCAGAACTTAAAATAACATCGTATATAATTTTATGTCAGCCAATTAAAAAGAACACTGTAAAACTGTTTGCCTTTCATTATAAATAGGCCTGTTGAACAAAGGCTCGGGGCCTCTTAGCGTCACCGGGTTACCGAGTGCGCAGAGGACCAGGCTGGAGCTTGCCAATAAATGACTCTTTGTTGCTTGCATTGATCGTGGTCTCTGGTGGTCTTTGTGGGGTCTCGAGCCGCAGGGCACAACAACATATCCTGCTTTTTTACATTTTTGTCACCTTTCAAGTCTGATGAGAATAAGAAATATTGCAAGAGTTTTGTGATCTGGTGGAGCTATGTCAGCTTTGGAATCAGATACAGCTTATTCTGAGTCCCAGTGCACCTACTTATTAATTGTGGAAATACATCCACAGAAGGTAAAATATATTACATTTGCTCAATAGGTCTAACCTCAAATTGCCTAATAAGTTTGCATTTCATGTATTTAAACAACAGTCAAGGCTGTGAAAGATTTCAGGCTATGTGTCTCTAACCCCTAGGCATCTTTGTTTTTCTCCTGTATGATTTCTGCAATGTGAAAAACCTGTGGCCAGTATGAAGTGAGAAAGAATGATCTACTTTTGGACACTTCCTTGTTGGAACTTCCTGCTCCTGCTCAGGGTATTTCTTCTAATTTTGGGCCTGAGGAGAAATATTATAGGGAACACTATCCCTCAACACTAGCATGTAAAGTGATAGACCAGGCCCTTTAAGTCCCTGACATCAGGGGACCCATATCCCTCAAACCTGGCATGTGGCTAAGATAAAATAGAGTATGCTGGAGAGAGTCAAACTTTAGGGTGTAGTTCCAAAAGCACATATTCTTCATTGGTAGTATTTTATAAAGCACTTGAAGGTAATATACTCGAAAGGCTGCATTAAGTTTTTAATGTCAATTCCAAATCTTTCTTTTTATGCTATCAATATGAGTATTAGAAATATTTAAATTACCCGTGCACCTTAGGTGTTGTTTTCATTGGATATTGTTGCCTTAAGGGGTTGTTCTATTCAAAATTTAGTCTGTCTCCTAACAAGGACAGAGAGCAGAATAGTTAAATAACATTTTATATTATTAGTCATTATATTATTTTTATTCATGAATAATATACTGGTGAGTATAATCTATAAACTGAAATGGCAAAGTGCATCAGGTTAATGCAAATGTTCTGCTGGTTGGACTAGATCCAACTTCTGGAAGAAAATATTGTCTTAAAATAGCAGCAGCCTGAGGCTCTGCAGTGCAATTCCCAGACCTCAAAAGAGAAAAAAAAAAGCTGCAACAAAGGACCTACCATTCTGTTCTTATTCATGTGCATTGGCTATAATTCACTGTCACTCACAGGGAAGGTTCCCTGGTCTCATACCCCAGAGGCATGGTCTGAAGCCCTGTCCAATCAGGAGCTGCTAGAACTGTCCAATCCTGTGTGCTGACAGGGAATTGGGGGTGGGCTTCCACTGCCTTCTCCATTTCTCCTGAGTCCGTTGTATTGGCCATTTGAATCTAGGCTTCACTCTCCTACATTGGAGCCCCAGGTTGCTCTGCTGTGCAGGGGCTGAAGAACCCTAGGGAGAAGCACTGGCTCCTGAACACCCAGAAATGGTGAGTGGGCAGTGGCATCACAAACCTGGGGATGGAGGCTGTTGGAACCATGGGACTGGTTGTAGCAGAAACAAGGCCTGGCAAACTGGGACTCTCCACAGTCTCTGGAGACTGCAGGTCTGAGCCCTCCTGTGGGGCAGTGCACCGTCCATCTTACTGGCCATCCAGGTGGAGAACACGTCAGTGGGAGAGAACCCTCACTGCTTGCAAGATATTCTCAAATACTGTCTCACAGGTGTGTGCCTGTGACCCAGCTTCTTCCCAGATGTTGGTGATTGACAGGGAGGCCCATTATTATAATCAAATCTCCACATGCCATTTTCCTGCAGGAGAGCAGCTGTGGTCTGTAGGGACATTTCCTTCTGAGCTAGCTAATTTTCATTTTCCTTTCTTTTTCCTTTCCTTTCCATTCTTTTTTTTTTTTTTTTTTTTTTTATTTGTGTGTGTGTGGTGCTGGAAGGTAATCCTTGGGATACTTTACTACTGAGATATATCTCTAGTAATTTTTATTTTTTATTTCAAGGCAGGGTCTAGCTTATTTGCTAAGAGTGTCTTGTTATGGTCTGATTTATCTAGATTTTTTATTGCAATTAAGTATATGATTTTTACATACATATGAATTCATATATGGATTTAGTTTATATTATGATTCCTTGTTGATTATTGTAGTAGTGTAGTTTCACAATATACATGAATATCAGGTAATGAGAAGTACTCCTTTTGGTCTTATAATTGAAAAATATTCTAACTAAAATTATATATAATTTTGTGGATGAATTTTAGAAGTTTATGGTATCTTATTTCATTAAAAGTAAAGCAAGTTGATCTTTTTTTATTATTGCACTATAGTTATACATAATATTGGGGTTCATTTTTACATAATCATATAAGCATGGAATTTAATTTGCTCCACTTTATTACCCAGTAGTTTCTCTTTTCCTCTCCTCCTACCTTCTCTCTTCCATTTATTTATAGTTTTATATATTACTGCTTTATAGATACACATAAAAGTAGAATTTATTGTGATATATTCATATAGGCACATAGCAGTTTTACTGGGTATATTGTAGGTAAATTTAGGGGAAAATTGTCTTCCTTGTAATGATGAGTTTTATCATCTACACATGGGATATGTAAGTGTTTCATGTGCTTCTGCTGATACTTTCTCATAAGTTCTACATATTTTCTTTCTAAACATGTATACATGTGAAATATCACATACATATTGCATACATATAAAACTTAAGCATGGTGTTTTATACTATTTCTTAAACTGAATATACTCTAACTAAAAATTTGACTGGCTCCTAGTAATCATTTTTCCCACAGATAATTATTTATCTCTTCCAAAATTTACATTCACTTGAACCATGCCCCTGGGGTATGGTGAGTGATTGGATGAGTACTGTTGTGTTCTTACCTGCTATCATGGTCACATTTGCTGTAATTTTAGGAAGTCTGTGACAGTGAGCATCATATATCTTCAATAGCAAGATTTTCCACAAATAATAATAAACTCCTTGAGTTTATTAGTATTCATTTGTTTTATATCACCATCAATATTATTTTGCCTGTGATGGAATTCTATATTTCTCTAAATATTTTTAATATTCCTTTAGATATTGATATTTTTATGATTATTGAAGACTTAGATATAGATATCCCCTGTATTAATTGGTAGTTCAAGGCATTTGCCTGAATTTCTTTTGTGGTTTCTGGCTTAAAAGTTAAGAAAATGTATTAAAAAGGCAGATAGAATTGGATTTCAAGAAATAAAAGGTTTTGCATTTAATTAATAAAAAAAATTTATATTTTTATTCCCCTGAGGTTGTATTGCAGATATCTTATATGTTTTGTATTTGGAGATTACTTCAAATAAAATTCTAAGGCTTATCTTTTGAAATTCTAATGGAAAATATAAATAAGAATAATGTCACTTTCCTATGGCTGTAGGAAAATAAATATATTTTCTCAACATCATTTGTTAAGTAAATGTTGAATGACACATTCACAAAAACATCTACTCCTCCCTTGAAGATTTTTTTTAATGTTTTTGACAGTGAATCATGGATTGTCTTAACTGGAATTTGGACCTTAATACAAAGTCATGTAGGATAAGATTTGGCATTCCAAGAAATATGCATTATAATGTATTGTTTTCTGAATATATGTTGTAGAGATAGCAATAAATGGACATTTATTTTTTGTTTTATATGCCTCTAGTTAACTTATAAATTTAAGAAAGGTTCAAAACAGGATTAAAGATTGGTTTGGTGTATCCATGAGTGGATCAAGAGTCAGGAGGTTCATATTTTGTATATTTGTATAATCATTCCTCTTAATATCTGCTTCATGGTGGGTGGTGCTGGGGTATCATTCCAGTATTGCACACATTCTGCACACAATCCCAACCAGTGGTCTGGGCCTCTAGTTCTAATATCTTCCTTTTGGTGGGATTGTATCATTCATTCACATTAAATACATTTTCATGATATGATTGTATTTTATAGGCTCTTTATTGCACTTAACACTTAACAATAAAAAACATATTTAGATACATATGGATTTACCTATCTAATTTTCTGTATTGTGATTTCTTTGTCTTTATATTACCACAATATTAAAATTTTATAACATATATTAGTATCAGGTAATGATAGTTGGTACTTTGCTTTTATATTTCAGAGTTCTTGGCTAATATATATGTATAAACTTCTGAAGAATTTTGGATGTTGTTGCATTATTCCCTTCTTTAATTTCTTTGAGATATTTTATAGTTGACTTGGAGAAAATGGTCATCCTTATGGTAGTTTTACCATCTATACATAAAGTGAACAATTGGTTCTTTGATGTACTTCTGTGTACTTTCTCAAATTCTACACATTTTTATAGATTCTTACATATGAAATACAATATTCATGTGACAACTTTATAAAATATACATGGTGTTTTTCAGTATTTGTCAAACTGAATATGACAAAAAATGTGTCTAGATTCCAGAACCATTATTTTTCACAGTTTATTATTTATTTCTTCTTAAATATACATCCCCTTTAACCAGGTCCCTGGGTTTCAACTCAAGAGGAATATGGCTATTTCTTCATATGTTCAGGTGTTTTAATTTCAGTCTCTGTTTCTGCTGGTGATGTGTCATGTACTTTTGATTAAAAAAATTCTGCACATGGATAATAGCAGTTTAAACTATATCTTCCATTTATAAGAATGGTTTCCTCCTCATGTTCATCAATACTGTTTAACTTTGTGTATAGGATGTGATATTATGTTACATTACCTAATTTCTAGAAATGTTTAGGTTTTCATGATTACAGAACACTTATATATGGTCTATTAAAAGTGAGTGTTCAAGTCTCTTGCCTGCTTTTCTTTTTTCAGTTTGTATATTTCTTCTTATAAGTGTTTGATTATATATGAGACAATTAGGTCCTTTTTCCTCACACCATTTTATGGTATCATTTGATGAATGAAATTTTTATTTTAATATTATACAGTTTATAAATTTAAAAATATTATTTTGTGTAATTTTGAAAAGAACTTTTTTGCTGTTCTTTTTCCCTTTTGTGATATTGGGGATTGAAACTGGTGTACTATTACTGAACTATAGCCTCAGATCTTTTTTAAATTTGATTTTCAGACACATTTTTTAAGTTTCTTGGGTTGGCCATAGACTTGCAATCCTCCTGCATTAGCCTCTAGAGTACTGAAATCAGTTGTGCACCAGATATGCATCAGATATGCATCCTGTCTCATTTTCTTATGTCAACTTTTGGATGCTTTATAATTTCTTTTATATTTTACTTTTTCATAATCCTTATATTTAGTATGTGAAATGGGTTATGTGGTATAAGAAAAGAATACAATAGCATTTTTAATATCATACAAATATCTCCATATCCTAGCATATTTCTTTGGAAATAATGGCATTTTCTTCCTCTTTCCTACACTACAATCTCTGTGATTTAAAACTGTCTAAATAGCAGGAGACTAATTAACAGGTTTGTCTTGAATTCCACCATGTATTAGTTTTATTATGAGGTCTACACTGATTGCTTTAACTTTATAACATCAGTCTATTGTTGCATTATGGTGTTTTGGTCAGTGATATACTTCATGTACAACAATGGAATGCATATATCAAAGAGCCTTACCATTTAATAGTCTGTCCCAACTAGATTCTTGTCATTACTCTTAGGTATTTGGAAAATCACAAAATCATCTTAGAATGAATTTCCCTGAATATATTCACATCATTATATATATGCATATATATGCAATTACATAGTATATAATTGATACAATTTTTACTTATTGAATTATTGAATTTACCAGGGTGTCTCTGAGTTACTAAGTGATTCAATAAGCTACTGAGGCTGTCTTTGAACTCTTGATCCTTCTGCTTAAAATCCTCCTGAGTTGTTCGGAATAAATGCTTGCTGCACTACATCTGGCTCATTTGCTTTTTAAAAGCACCATTATTGACTTTGGTGATTCTGTGTTATGTTTATTTTCCATATCTTCTAATTTGACTCTTTTGTTTAGGATTTTCTTTTCTCTACTCTAATTTTTATAATTTTTTTTTGTTTCAAACTTCATATGGATTATTTGCTCATAAATTCCTAGGCATTTTATGGATTAATGATTTATGTCTCTATATTTTATTTTTAACATCAGCTTTAGATACATCCAACATTTTTGCAGTCTTATGGAGGTTTAATTGACACATATTAACCTGCATATATCTTAAGTGTATACTTTTATCTTGTGGCATAGGTATATTTCCATGAAGCAAGCACCACAATCAACCAAATTGTCCATTATTAAAATATGTTCCCAGAAATTACATTCCATTTATGTGTGATCTACAAAGTGTATAAATGCATTCTACTGCCATGTACAAGTAATTAGAAAATAAAATTAATTAAAAATAAAATCTTCCCAAATGTTCTTTTAAATCCCTTCTTTTGCTCTTCCTCACAGCCATTCATGTAATAAATTTGATTTTATTAAGCACGGGAAGAACAGGCAAACATTGAAATTATAGAGTTCCTTGAATTACCACAAAGGAAAAATACCATGTACTATTGCTTACATCAAGAAATAGAACATTAATGATATCCTGAGAACACCTTCATACCCTCTTTCTCTTAGTACCCCTCCATAATGTCTGATGATAAGTACTCTTTTACTTTTTTATATAGTACTATTTATCCTTTTATAGAAACAATGCAAGCAAAAAATAAAAGAGAAGCATTAATTACTTATTAATGCAAAAAAGTGGAGAAGAAAATGGAAGTTGTGGGTTTGTTTCTGACCCTGACCTTACTCCAGCCTCCTGCTCTCTGATAGGAGAAGTTGTGAGGTAAATCTAGAGATGAAAAAGGAAGAGGAGGGCTGCAGCAGGATGCAAGGCTGGGGGTTGCTATGACAGGCTACCAGAGTATAAGTGGTATGAAGTAGCAAAAGAGCATAAGAGGAGAAGTGCAACTGGTGACCAGAAGAAAGCTCAAATGGAGCAGGCCAGATGGTGTAACAATGGGAGAGTTAGCAGGGAGTGTCAGCATCTAGACAGGTGGAAATGAAAAGGCTGGAGTAAAAAGAATAGCATCTCTTGTGCAGTTCTCCACACTACAAACAGGTAAAATGTTTGCACCCTAGTTTTTTCCCACTCTCACTTTCCAAGGGGCATTCCATCCCAAACCCATTGTAAGGGTTCTCCCATTGTCACACCATTTTCTGATTTCTACCAATTGGAATTCACTTTATCTTTTTTCTTCTGTTCTTCCTCATCTTCTGCATATTTTTTATTCCCCTCTTCATACTCAGTAGGTACTATTTCCTCCTAAGCTGCCTTCTTAGCCTTCTCTACCACTTCTTTTTTTCTCTTTCCAATTTGCTTTGTCCTTCAGGTCCTTGGTGGTAATTACACAACGTCCCTATGCTTTTCTCCTAGATGTTGCTGGGGCTCTGTTTGTACTTATGTGAAAACTGGGTCCCATCATCCACGTTGTAGGGTCCTAAACTGCACAGTGTGGTGAGCTGGAAGAAACTATCCCAGTGGTAGAGGCAGCAGTGGTGGGTTTCAGTTGGAGCATTCTCATATAATAATTGTTTCCACTTATTTTTTTGTCTAGGGGAATAATTAGTGTTTCATAGTATGTGCTCAAGTAGATAGCACCATGCCATTTTCCAAAGTGACTTTAATTTTTACCTTACCACAGGAGACCTGAAAATTCCAATCACTTACCACCTGTGTGACCATTAGTTTTTTGAATGTGTATGAATGTTTTTATTTTTTTTCCTTCCTGGTGAGTATACAATAGTCTTTTAGCTTGAATTTAATGTCCTTAAATAGTATTGATTTATACTAATATTCATGCTCCTTTTGTAATTTTAATGTTTCCTCCTTTGTGAAATCTTTTGAGATTTCTCATCTGTGCTGTACTCTGTTGAGATGTATTTTTCCCCAAAGAAATGGTTGAAAGTGGGTTTTTCAACCTCTTGTGGTACATCACAATTGTCAATCACACCCCAAAGGAAGGAGAAACCTCCTTTCACTGTATGAAGCTGAAAACTTCAAGGACTGTACCTTTTTTCTCATCTCTATTATATAGTCTTATAACCTATTGTGTCAGGCAGGTATAGGGCAGGAAGTGTCATGAGTCTCTTTTAACTTCTCACAGGCAGCTTGGAATTCTGGTGTACAAATCAAATGTTTTATTTATTCCTTTTAAGGCATAATACAGGAGTTTACATATTAGTCCAAAATTAGGGACCAGTATCTGATTGTTTTAGTCAGATTTTTTTAATGACTGTGACCAAATTCTGTACAAGAGCAATTTTAGAGATGGAAAAGTTTATTATGGGGCTAACAGTTTCAGAAGTCTCAGTTCAGAGATGTTGGCTCCATTCCTCAGGGACTGGGATGAAGCAGAACATTGTGGCAGAAGAGTGTGGTGTATGAAAGCATCTAGGAAGGTGGTACCAGGAAGCAGAGAGTGCTCTTCTCAAGAAGGATGAAATATAATCCTAAGAGGCCTGCCCTTAGGGATCTTTCTCCTCCTGCCATACCCTACAGGCTTGGAGTTACCATTCCATCCCTTACTGAGGTTTAATGCACTGAATAGGCAAGACTCTCCTAATCATTTAATATCTAAATCTTCTTGCATTGTCTCATGCATGAGCTTTTGGGGGACAACTAATATCCAGATCATAACACTGACATTTATAGAAACCCATGTACCTGTCTCTAGTTTCTGACTTCTATAAGGCTTAAGATAGCCTTCTTTAAATCTGACATCAAAATTTAGGTCTGTTGGATAATCTGGAATCCCAGATAGGTAACATGTTTACAAAACTCAGCTATCTTAGTGGGCATCTCATATCCACATGAAGTGAGGTGTTTTACTGCAGCAATATAGTATTTGAAAATCTGAGTCCATAGTTGGGGTTGGCTATAAGCAGATAATCCTCATATTGAGAAAGGATTTCTTAAACCACTCATAACCCTTAGTTAACAATTTTGATAGAATTCTATTCAAAAAATTACAAAATAATTAAATCTCTATGTAAGAAAACCCAACAATACTGGATTGTTACTTTTGAATTGAAGTCCTGTCACTCAAGAGCAGTAATTAGGAACACCTTATCAGAGGAATGAAAAGGAACTCATCTCTAAAAATTGGTCTCAACCAGTCATTGTTAACTGGCATTACTAGTAGTAAAGTACATGGATTTGGTAATATTGGATGAATATCTGAAACTATGTTTCTTTTAGTTCTCAGATCTTCTTGCCCAAATTAGTATGCATCAGTGGGTTTTGAATTTGTTTTTTTAATGGAAGATTGGGTTATTGCAGGGTGTTTGGCAAATACAATCAAATCCATCTTTTAAGAACTTGTCCACAAGAGATTTCAACCCTATTAATACTTCACTTTTAAGGATATATTGTTTCTTCATGGAGTATTGCCACCTCCTTAAACAAAGTATTGTTTGAGAAAATATTTGTCATCCTTCTCAGGGTTCCTTTGACCAATACAGCCTTATTTATTTATTTATTTACTTATTTATTTACTTTAACCATGGATTGTACCCATGTATCCATATCCTCAGCACTTTAATTTCTTGTTGAGTCAGGGTCTCACTAAGTTGCTTAGGGACTTGCTATATTGCATAGGATGGCATAGAAATTGAAATCCTCTTGCTTCCTCCTTCCAAAAGTTTGCCACTATGCCTGACTCATTTCTTTTAAAAAATCTCTATCACAAATTGATTTTTGTTTTTTATGAATTGAATATTTTTTTATTTTTCTTTACATGAAAAATTATATTTATATTTGTGTACATAAAATATAAATGCCATTTGATCCAATTGATTTTGTTGTCTTCTTATTTCCATTGCTCTTCTCATTTATAATAACTGCCCTGCTCTGATAAATGTTTTAACATTCAAACTCTCTTTTGACCTTAATATTTCCTTAAATCTGAATCTCAGATCAAATAAACTTTGGTAAATATTGAACTCTACCATTTAATGGCTACTTCATAAAATATCATAAAAATGAATATTATTACTGCTATCCACATTATATTTGATTTTGTGAATTAAAATATATAAAACTTATAGAGTATTATGTACACATTTGAAATAATGAGGCAGGCAAGATGGTGTATTAGAATGGGGCAACATTTTTCCTAGCTCTCTTACTTAGAACTCAAGTGGTGAAAATAGTACTTCTCTCTGAGGCTTGAAGTAAAAAATCTTGAGACTGGAGGGTCAATGTGCTCTTGCTGAACCAGAGACTGTTCAACTCATTAAATTGATCTAAAAAAAGTTACAGCAAGTTTACCAATCTTCATAGGAGAGCTGAACCAGGAGTCATCTTGAGAGTAAACTATAGGTGTTCCAATTGATAGTGCAAATCCAGATCTGGGAGATTATGGTTAGGCCTGCATACACCTATCTAAGCCTAGCAAAGACTTAACTGAGGTTAACAAACCCAGGTAAAAGAAGAAACCAAGAGCATCTTTGCTTAGGTAAACTCCAGTTGCAGAGGTAAGGAGAACCCAACTCTCTCCAACACTTTGAGTCCTATAGCTCAAAGGATCTCATAAGGTCAGCTAAAATTAATCAGATATTTGATGTGGTGAGTTTCAGTGCACATAGATCTCTTGATAAACTGCCTGAGAGGTCCTGGGCACTTCCAAGACCACAGCACCCACCTTTCCCCTGAACCCATCCAGTTTGGCACCTGCTGAGTCCTTGGCTTCCACCCATTATAGTGCCCTAACTGTTGTTGGCACCTGCCAGTTTTCTGACCTCCAACTGCTCCTGGCCTGTTTTGTTTGTCTGGTCCTGTGATTACAATCTGCCTGGGCCCTCTGGACCCCAGAGATCCAGTATTCCAACCATCCCCAACTTCACACCTTGTCCACTGCTTGAATGCCTGCAATTTTACTGCTTTGCCCATAGCCCAGTGTGCCAGGCTGCAATTTCCCTTCCAGTTCAATCTGACCCAGGCACCTGCATTGCTCTCTGGCCCACAGACTGGCTGAACCAGCCCAACATTTCATCACATGTCATGCCCAGTCCTTCACAGATTGACATCTGCCAGGCTTTAGAAGAATATCAATTCAACAATACCAGCAACTCATGACAAAATAAAGCAACCATAACCTCACTAAAACTATGTCCCTGCAACCGGGAACTCCACCCATGTGACCTTCTCTCATAGAATCCAATGCAGAGCACACACTGGTAGTGGGTGGACAGCTCTTCCCATTCACTCCTTATCTATCTCACATGAAGAGAAGTTTAGAAGTCTTAGAACACAGCTGGCAGCTTGATGAACAACACAATAAAAAGTAAGGGCTCAACAGACCACACCCCATACACCCACACTCAGTTCACACCTCAAGAAAAAACAAAATTAGTTGGGGACAGAGAGCAAACACATGGTCACTATTTGTCCAACACAGTCAAAGCAACTTGATAATTTCTTAACTTTCCATCCAGGTTTTTCACTTTTTTATTTTTGGTTATGTTTCATTTTGTTTTTGGTGTTTTGTTTTACTTCAATATGTACTGATTGGTTCAAGAACACCCATACATATAAAGACTTGTTACTCTTCCTAATTTCTAGCCTTTTTTTTTTTTTTTTAAGGTTGTTATTTTTCACGGTCAGTTTTTTGAGGGTCAAGGTTTTTGATTAGCATAATTGGTTTTGTTTTGTATACTTTTTTCCACCACTCTATTCTCTATTTCTCTTTTCCTCTCTTCCTTTTCTGTTGTGAACAATCAAATTCTATCCCACTCTTCCTTTATATTCTTTCTTCTATTTTGTCTCACTCTTTCTCATTAATATGACATCCTATGTTACCATTTCATCTGCCCTATTTACAATTTAAAATTGCAAACATCTTCTACCTTTCTATCTCCTTTTTCCTTATACCGAATTGGATCCTTAACATCTCTCAATGCTACTTGATGTATATAATGTCTTCCCCTACCACCAATGCAAGAGCAGTAATTAATATGGCAGAAGTAATAGACAACACCTATTGTTTCACTTTGTGCCAGATATAATTTATGGTTACTTGCTTTTTTACTAATGAAAATTGCTGATCCTTCTATTTCTGCATATTATACCAAGCAACACTGTAGATGCCAAAATAGGAACTAAGTACCTAATCTGCTGCTGTATAATCTTGGCATAGATTTTTACTCTCATTTGCCTCTGTCCCCAAACTGTGAGGTGCTTATAATAGAGGGGCACTATAGTCTTATAAGGTAGAAACTCTACTGTTTCAGATCCATCCAGATAGATGGGTGGAAACAAAATCAATATGAAAAATGAAGGACAAAACCATACCAAATAACATAGAATACCACAAAAACAGATTCCATTGACACAACAATGGAGGAAAGACCAGAGATGGAATTCAGAAAGTTCATGGTTCAACTAATCTATGAGGTAAAAGATGACAAAATAAAGGAATTAAGAGAGACAATACAAGAATTGAAATGTAATTCAATAAGGAGATATAGATTCTGAAGAAGAATAAATTGAAATTTTCAAAATGAAATATTAATAAACCAAATTAAAAATCCAATGGATAGCATCACCAACAGACTACAATACATGAA
This sequence comes from Sciurus vulgaris, assembly GCF_902686455.1. Classification (NCBI taxonomy): domain Eukaryota; kingdom Metazoa; phylum Chordata; class Mammalia; order Rodentia; family Sciuridae; genus Sciurus; species Sciurus vulgaris. The sequence goes on along the minus strand of NW_027632807.1, from coordinate 391,542 downwards.
AGATAGATTATCAGGACTCTAAGAAAAAGTATAGAATCTTAAAATAAGATGATTACATATAAAAGATGTTAAGGGACCATGAACAGAAATTTAAGATAAAGGCTCTCAAATACAGACAAAATACTGCACAATCTTAACAATAAAATAACATCAGAAAATTTCCAAAATCTTAAAAACAAAATGGAAAATTAAATACAGAAAGCATACAGAACTCCAGATATACAAAATTGTAAGAGGCCATTTCAAGGCACATCATTTTGAAAATGTCTAACATACAGAAAATAAAATCTTACAAGTAGCAAGAGAAAAAGACTGGTCACATTTTGAGGAAATCCAATGCAAATCTCAGCTTATTTTTTAACCCAGACCCTAAAAGGTAGGAGGTTTTAAAATGCTATATACCAAACTCTAAAGAAAATGGATGCCAACCAAAAATACTATAAAAAGAAAATTAAGGTTTTGATTTGAAGATAATATAAAAAATTTCCATGGTAAAGTTTAAAAAAATTTACAACTTAAATCTGACACTACAAAAGATACTCAATGAAATATTTCAAGAATACATGAAGAAAAAGCAAAACCAAAAGCACACACACACACACACACACACACACACACAAAACTAGAAGGATACTCAAAGGAGACTCTTTTTAAGTTAAAAACTAGAACTAAACCAAAATGATAGCAAATAAAAAAGCATCTTTCAATAATAATGTTGAACACAAATTGTCCAAACTCATCAAAGAAAACCATAGGCTTGCAGATTGAATTGGAAAACAAGACCCAATTTCATTCTGTCTTCCAAAGGCTTACACAACAAGAAAGACATCCAAAGAATGAAGATGAAAGTTTGGGGAAAATATAGTATTCATGTTGTCTTCCTAAACAAGCAGGGGTTTCTTTTCTCATATTAGATAAATTTGAATTTAAAGCAAACTTAATCAGAAGAGACAAAGAAGGCCATTATATTCTGCTTAAGGGAACCATACAAGAAGAAAGAGCAGTCATTGATATTTATGTCCTAAAAGGAGCAGCTACATATATCAAGCAAGCTTTTCTCAACATAAAGAATCAAATAGGCCAAAACACAATAATACTAGGGAACCTTAACACACTCCTCTTAACATTAGATATCTAATCCAAACCAATAATAAATAAAGATGTTGCACATCTAAAAAAATCTAGACTTAACAGACATATATAGAATATTTAATCCATCAGTGACTGAATATAAATTCTACATAGCACATGAAAACATTTGGCAAAATATAATTAGAATTCAATGATAAGACAAAAAGTAGAAAATATTCAAACACCTGGAGATGAAATCATTGCAAATAATTTTATTGAATGATGAATGGATTGCAGTATGAATCAGTGGTGA